>NC_054084.1:47755196-47757696 GCF_017562075.2 Anopheles merus | reverse complement strand
CACACGGATCACTATTACCCATTGAACGAGAAATTAAAAAAAAAAATTAATATTCTAAGATAAGTATGTATATGTATCTTGCCTTCTTTTTCTTCTATGGCGTTAGGTTACGTGTGGTTATACTTCTCTACACAGGTACACTTACTAGTATCACGCAACCGAATAGCCATTATTTGTAACTGAACGTCGGTGGGTGGGAATCGATGTCACCCAACCTTGTAGAAGCTTGCGCGTCAAACGAATAAGTGATCGCGCCTCACATTATCGTAACCTTAATGTTGCTGATTTCCTAACGTGTAAGCAGCACTTGGCACACTTAACCTACGAAGAATGGAGCGCGTGCTCATGTATGGCAAAAGTGTTGCAGCTTCGAATATATTCTAATTTTTGTTCGTTTATTAAGTTTCGTCTTTCTACTGCAGTCTTTAAAATGTTTCTTTCCACAACATAATGCTAATAAGTGCTTGTGATATCATGAATAAACACCCTCCCAGTCCCCCGAAACCAATCACACAGTTGCATTCATTTTCGAATAGAAGTATCTTATTTCGTTATTATTACCTTCTCTCATCTTTTTTTAAATTATAAAAATAAATACATTTTGTATTACTTTTGTTATAAAAAATATAATTAAAAAAAAAACATTCAGAGCGAAAACTGTTTGCCACGGATACAAAAAATTAAACAACGTACAAAACCATACTCGAAGAACGAAGGGTGGATTTGACTGTTGTGTCTGTGGCAATTGGGGAAAGGGAACTGGAGATAGTAAATGAAACTTTGTTCGACGGATAATTCAAAACTGAAGGTTGGTTGGTGATGTACAAAAGCAAATATGGGATAGGTTTGAAGTAAAAACTCTGTATAACACTATTTGCAAATCATTATCATTTCTGTTTTGATGTTCATTAATGTCTAAGTATTCCGTTTGTTTAGTTTTTCATGGTTTTTCTTGGGTTCTTCTTAGTATCGATCTCTTTGGTTCAAATGTCCCACACCACCTTCGTCGTCACCAACTCGCAGTACAGCGGATATATAAAACGGATTGTTTTTCAATTCAATTGTGCAAAGCCTTTGTTGTTGCTGCTTTTGCTTAACGTGAATGTTTTCTTTTTGTTTTGCTTCTTCTGTTCTTCATCTTCGTCCGAGTGGTATTGATTTTCGCTCTTTATGCTCTTGTGTTTTCTTTTTTTGCATATGGAGGGTTCAGGGAACTCCACGTGTCGCTGTTGGTTTTTCTTCATGTGGGCCTCACGTGGTCGCTGGTAAATTTCAGGGTGATCGCATTCGTTTCAATAGATCGTCTTCCGACCGACACACTTCGAACACGGGCGTGTGCAGCCCGGCGCTTCATTTCACCGAACCGCGGCCGTAACCGCACTGATTCGTGATGGAGATGAATTTCGGTTGTCGATTTCGATGGCGCGCCGGCCATGGGGCCAGGAATGCGTCCGGATGCCGGGGTGAAAAGCAGGTGTCGGTGCAGAAAAGCGGAAAGCAACAGCCAAGAAGGAAGGGGAAAGTGCCAAAAAAGAACAAATCTTTTTAGCGTTTTAGTTTAAAGGGCTGACGTATTAGCTTTAACGTAAAACCGTTTGTGCAATCAAACGTACGTGTTTCCATTGATAGTAGATGTCCTAAACTTTGTATCTTTTGCTCGTGCTCGTGTGTTGTGTGTCTCTTTTTTCTTTTTTTGGTTAACTTTCCATTTGCGACGCTGCTGTAAGATTTGATTCTTTTCCCTTTTCCTTCCTCTGTCCGGACACGGGTGGATGACAGGTGGTCCGAAAGTACTTTCCGCTCTCCATCCACTACCTACTTTTCTGGCTTACCGAACGCGGCACCGATGTTGCTGCTGGTGACGTTTCGTGCCCCTTTCCTTAGCTCCCTGTGTAACGGCGCGGTACATTTTATGTTGATGTTGTTACGTGTCTCTTTTTTAATGTTTTGTATTCGATAGTTAACGGCTTCGAACGACTTCCGGCGGCGGGTCACTGACGGGAAGGGCAAATTTGTGCGCTGTGCCGCTGCCCAGGTGGATATGCGTGGAGAAGGAGCTGATCATTAGAACGGACACACCTCGACTCACAGAAAGGATTAGCGGACACTTGTTTTGCTGGTGCGGGGTTACGACACTAAAGTGTTAACAGATGCACACAGGGTTGGATGGTGTGGCTCCCTGTGCTGCTGAAGGTGGTGTGCTGCGCTGTTGTTCTGTTGCTGTTTGGGGGTTGGTGTTGTGTGCTGAACGAATTTAGAAACCGTGATCGTCGAATGTGGGAAGGTTCAGTCCTGCAAGAGCAGGCATGGCAGACGGCTGTCTCTGGGGCTGCAAAAAGATAAGAGAAACGGCAGGGGACGTACCCCAGAGTCAGTATTGCTTTTGGTAAGCTGTGCGAAAGGAGTGAGTGGCGGGGGTAGGGTAGCTTGGAACCGACTGTTGCACCGGCAGCTAATGGGGGGATAAGAAACTTCTACGACAGCTGACAGTTAGAGAAAA
>NC_054084.1:47740196-47747696 GCF_017562075.2 Anopheles merus | reverse complement strand
TTCGCACTTCACTTTCGTGTGCATGCGCGCGTAGAGCAATCTGCACTCCATTTCCAATGGTTGAGTAATAATTTTCCGAATTTTCCAGCAAACGCCCACACACAAATGTGCCTATTGCTAGTGGTGTGTGGCGCGACCGAATCGCCATTAAAAACACGTTTTATAGCATCCCCACACACGAACGAAAATAGCACAAAGTTAGTGTCGAGTCGTCCACATTCAAACGAAAAAAGGGGGGTAGGAGTGAAACGATTGAATAAATAATCTAGCGGGATACCTTTCCGTTTCTTCTCGATGGCAAAACGGTGCAGTAAAAAAAGAAGAAGAAAACCCCCTCAAAGTGGCTGGTGGCAATAACGGAACGAGTGGCCTTGTTTTCCATCATTAGCACTCAAATTATACTCCCATCTCAACCGCGCTACAAGCCGAAGGAATGCGAAACACATTACTTCCTGTCCTTTCCTGCTTGTCTTTGCCCTGCCTTTTTTCATCTAGCAGCTCTAGTATTTTTGGAATCAAACGGATGAAACGGATCTGGTTGGGAAAAAGTTCTTAATTTTAGATCTCGTTTCCTACACACTTTCATCCGGCTTAAGATATAGCGTATATGAGTCACACGCTGCTAGCTATTCATTTGGGTCCTGGGTTTGGTACAGCGATTTCATCATCTGAATCAAGGCAGGTGAAAATGTGTGTCTCAGCTAAACGAAAACCGAGGGCACAGGTCATCTACATCATCGGTGCTGCGTAACATTTTTTTAGCGACAGGTGTGCACAGCCGTCAATCAACCAACATCAGATTCCCAGACAACGCCGCAACGGCTGTTCCTGTTTGCACTAGTGATGAACCGATGGTGACGCAAGTAGCCAGACCAGTACATCACTACTGCCGTTCGGTGTAAGGGGTCAAAAATACTCACAGCAATCTGGTCCTCAACACGGGAAACGTTAAGCAGAGGCTTGACCTTCTGCCACAGCTTCCACCAGGCCCAGGTACGCAGCTTCAGGTACTTGCGCAGATTGCGCTGGACGATCTCCAGGGAGACGCGCTGCTCCTGCATCTTCTTGAACTCCTTACGCGACAGGTAACCGCGGCACCAAGCCTGCATCCAGGACATGATCTTGCTGAGACGCTCATCACGGAACTCCTCCATCTGACCCAGGACACCGGCACGGAAGAACACCTGTTTTCGTGGGGAACGTGAAGTTTACGGGGCATCACAGTGCGTTACGGGCGTGCCGTGTGGAAAAAGAAATACAACCGGTTAGAAGATGATCTCGTCGGCTTTGCGCCACACTTTTTCATTGATGGATTGGTTCAATGGGTCGGGTAAACAGATGAAATACAGTGAGATGAAGGACACAACACACATATGTACACATATATGATACAACATAAAACACATAGCGATAGAGTAGGCAGCAGATAGAACAGATGAAGATGGAAAGTGTAAGCAATTTTCCAGGATGGTGTTTTATTGGCAATTGGAAGAAAACATATGGTGAGCGTCTGTGCGAAGAGAGACGGAAAATTTATTGCTGTCAGATTTTGCGCAACCATCCCACCGGCAAGTGGTGGTTTGGTTCTTCTAGTGAGTCAGAGTTATTTGAATCCAAACGGGGAAGATTTTATTTATAAAGATCACACACGAAAACTTGAGGGGTGTGGTAGTAATTGTGTGTGCGTGTGTATGTTAGTTTCGTACTGAGAAAAAGGGAATGGAAAGGTACTGCGTTCAGCATGCACATAGTTGGCGAATATAGCACACGTTCGATTCAGATGGTGCACATGATAGACCAGCCAGCTATACCTTGGTCTTGCCCATGCGGAACTGCTCTTCCGGCAGTTGTATGTGGGTGAGTACGATCTGAGTCACTTTCTCTGGCGAGCAAGGCTCTTTGATGAGTTGTGGGCACAGAATTTTGTATCTGCGTTTCAGCGGGATCGTGTAGTGGTTGTTGTTGGTGGTTGGTTGTGGTGTGAAGAGATAGAAAAATACAACGTGCAATAATAAATGCGTTTGGAAAGTGGGAGAGAACTGTGAAACGCATATGTATGGAACATATATGGAACGCTATACGCTAAGTGATCGGATAAAAGGGGTATCGAATCGAAAACGAATGAGTACATCGCATTCAGTCACAGTGTTGCAAGTATCATCGATTTCGAGACGATTGGAAGTGTACATTCATGTTGGTTATGAAACAAAGGTTCACGGTCTTGTTGGTGTAACCTTTATCCCGGCCAATGAGGGCTACTTTATACAGTGGGAATCCCAGCTACGGATGATACTACTACAAACTCGCTCCGCTAATACTACGAGCCTACCATGAGCTAGCGCGATACTATTCACAATGGTCTAGATGCCAATTTCTACTAATGCCAATTCGCAACAAAATGTAAAAAAATGTAGAGTTTACTAATTTGAATGTTCATGCCTTGGTCATTCCCAAACGGTACTGATCGGCATTCAGCCCAACGGCTTCGATGATCAATTGAGCAATTTTGCGACCCTCCTTTTCAACGTCCAAACCGTCGACGGCTTTGGGATTCAGGATTTTGTAGCTGTATTGGCGGAGTTTTGGTTGTACGAGCAAATTTTGTACGAATATAAAGAAAGAAAGAAAAACAGACACCAATTCATTTGGCTGTGATTAAAGATCGGCTAGAAGAGAAGATTTCCAATAACAGGACTGTGAGACAACACGAATAGAGAGAAAGAGAAAGAGTGGCTGGGGTGGAAGGAGAATAGAGATAGAGAGTGAGGGATAGGAAGAGTGTGTAGCAAAAACAGAGGTAAACTTCTGCAACAAGAGTGGACATATCACTGGTTAAGGCAGAGTCAACCAAAGCAAAGTGAGGGTCCCCCAGGATCAGCAGGGGGATTGCTGGGTTTGAGTATTTGGCGAGGAAACACAACACATTCGCCTGGCCGGCGGAACCACGAGCGCTCATTGTCGGTTCCATAACGTGCACAGACAACCCGGCAGGGCTTACATAGAAGCTTATGTGTACAAGGCACGCTTGGTGACAGGGTATAATGATAGTATCAAACTGGTATATAGAGTAACTAGGGTCATGCCTTGGTGTTTCCGAGACGGTACAGTTCACTGTCGAGACCGGCCGCATCCATGATGACTTGGGCACACTTCTTCAAGTCTTTCTCGGCCTCGACGCCCTTAGGGTTAAGGATCATGTACCTGTTTTCGTTCGGTATCGTTTCATGATGTTTGGACGAAGGGTTTTGGTAATTTTGTTTGGATCAAATATTGCGTGCGGGTGACGATTGTGAACACATAGGTTGGATGAACAGGAGAAAAAAGAAATGGACAAAAACAACAGTATGAATACGGGGTTGTAACGGCACATATGAACGGATTTGTCGACAGAGCTGAGTCCTTGAAAGTTTGGTTAGACAACTACCACTGTCGCAAAGGCTTGGAACGACGCCTCCAAGTATGTGGAATGGGTGGAATGGGGTTCGATGGGGTTTGATCTGGAAGATAACTCGGTACGAATCACAGACACGGACAAGGGTGACGAAAGGGCATTATTCGTTACGTCGGTTACAACACGTAGTATGAAAACGGACAAGACACATGACGGACATAGGGGTGGATTTCATGAAGAAAGTTCAAAGTAAAAAAGATGCCTGCCTTGGTGTGACCAATACGGTAGGAGTCGGGGTCCAGACCGATAGCTTCGAAGCACTTCTCGGCAGCCTTCTTGCCCTCAGTTTCAGCCTGCATGGCGGCTGGGGCCAAGATCAGATAACTGTTCAGGGGATAAGACGCAAGGGGGAGTAACAAGTACGACGCCAAAGGGAAAATAGAAGAGACAGAAAAATACAATGATCAGCTATTGTTTTTTGCTTTCTCAATCTCTGAAGGAGACTGGATCGGTCTGAAGGAGTATTTGAGACTAGGGATCGGTATCATCTCAGAGTTCCATTCCGTTTCTTTGATGTAGATACGTCGCACCTAGAGGAAGGATTTAGTTAAACTAGATACTTACCGCAGCTTGAAGTCAGGGTACATCATGCGGTTAGGGAAGCCCTTACGGCAAATACGGATACCTTCAAGTACACCGTTACAAGTCAGCTGGTGCATGACCAAGTGAGCATCAACGACACCGGCCGTCTTCATTTCGTTGGGAATGATACAACGGACGAAGTGAGGCTGAGTAGACTTCAGCGTCGTCATCAGGTTGTTCAGCTGTTCCTTGTACGAGGACGAGACAGTGGCGAAACCAGCACCCTTCTTGCCTCGACCTCCCTTGGCGGCGGCCGGATCAGCCGACTGGCCTGGGTGATCAGCGAAGATCTCAACCATCAGGGCGTTGCTACCCTTCTTGAACTGATCGACGACAGTGTCGTTCAGCGGATCCTTGTTCTTCTCAAGCCATCCACTGATATTGTACGACACAACACCAGCGTAGTGACCAATGGCGAAGTGACCGGCCGGGATGCCTGGCTTCGGTGGGCGCGGCTTCATGAACGGAGCCGACTTGCCGAGATGGTTCGTCATCAGCTTCTCAGCGAAGGTCTGATCAGTGGCCTTCGGGAACATAGACTCTTCCTCAAGAATCGACAGGATACCCATGGGCTGTTTGTGACGACGTCAAGTACAAGTGACGGAATGACGGCGTTGATGGGACGGAGAAAAATTAGATGAGAAAAGTTGTACATTAGTTATTTTGTCGACGTTGATACTGAGTGGCATGCAAGGCAGGTTTTGCAATTAGCATTGTTTCCGTAAGAAAAACAAAATAAACGAAGCAGCTGTATGCTGTATTATCAGTATAAACACTTCTGCTGCTCATACGAGCTCTACTTGTAGTTTTTAGTACACGCATGCTGCACTTACCATTTGCTAGCTTTAACAAATAGCATCGAAGCATCGTATTGTTATGTTTGCAACTATTTCTACGGTAAAAACGGTGAAACCGGAAAAATGATTACGGTTTGGTACAAAACAACATTCAAAATGGAGGAAAAAATGGCACTCGCAATGAAAATACAAAATCTAACAAATTTTAACAACAGGATAAAACTACTAAGATACTGAGGAAAAAGAGTTTAAGATATCCTGCTGCGACTGTTGCTCTGCACTCCACCCTCTGCGATAATTTCACAGCGGTTGAATCCACAAAATTGAGATTATTTTTATGTACTAGTACTTTAAGTTACTGTCTACTACTATGTGCTTCACAAAAACAATCTGATGCACGGTAATATTTACTATGCTACTTTCAAAATAAAAAATAACAATTTTTGTGCAAAATTCTCCATGGGAACAACGCCGTATCCGTTGTTCCTGGCGGCGTAGACGATTTCTAGGCGATAAGATGAATTACCACTTCGGTACTACCTTCTCGATCAAATCGATCGTAGGCTGCAGATCGAGCCCGAAATCTATAAACGTCCACTGTATGCCTTCGCGTTCGTACTCTTCTTGCTCGAGGATGAACATGTAGTGATTGAAAAATTGCTGTAGCCGCTCGTTGGTGAAATTGATACAGAGCTGATTGAAACCGTTGTTCTGTGCCATTGTCGCATGGGAAAGAGCAGATACACAGTAAAGAGGGGGAAGGGAGCGTATGTTGTTGAAGGTGACGCGACCATCGCAACATAAACATAAGGTGAACGATTTATGGTGAGGCAGAACGGGTTAATGATGAGAACACAAACGCGATACAGGGTGGTACGTGGGGGTTATGGTATGGTAAGAGAAGAAAGAGAGAAAAGAGAAATGTTCAGTTTAGTGGAGGTGATCGTGATCGAAGGTTCGAGCTTCGTTTTCCGATCCTAGGTGGTGAAGGTATAAAGATAAAGAAAACACATGAGTACACTACAGAACACAACAACGATGTCAAGTAACGCTCGGTCACAGGACATCTCGAGCATAGCGCGGCGTTGGCGGGCAGCGTGGCAGAGTTTCAGTCCCGAGTTAGCTCTACCTTCTCGATCAGTTCAATACACTGCTGCAGATCCATGCCGAAATCGATGAAGGTCCATTCGATACCCTCGCGCTGATACTCTTCCTGTTCCAGCACGAACATGTGGTGGTTGAAGAACTGCTGCAGCTTCTCGTTCGTGAAGTTAATACACAGCTGCTCAAATCCGTTAAACTGCGCATCGTCACATATCGCGCAAGTAGAACCGATCAAAACACATAGTAGCAACAGGTATGTGGTAAACATGGTGTAATGGATAAAACATTAAGGAATATGGATAGAGGTTAGTGACGGTTTTGAAATCATTTCGATACGTGGAAGATTTCAACTATTTATGAATGTTAGAATATCGTGTACGCCGTAACTGGTCAGAAAATTCCATATTTTCTTGTCGGCCAGTGGTTGAGAACGCAACTGAGAAAAGAAAAAATGTTGCTCTATCGATCTTTCCTTCGCTGCTAACGATGATTTATCGTCGCTAGGTAAGAGCGTTCTTCAGGAACTTGTTTCTCTTACAGTCGAAGACATTCCGCAGAAAGTGATTTTAAAGGAAAAAAGTAACATCTACAAAGGTCCGTTCATTGGCCTTTTCAGATTAATCGTCCAAGCGTCAGCTCAGACAAAACAATTTGGAAACAACTATTGGTTCACAGCATTGAAGCGCTCTATAATGGGGGATTCAAAGAGGCATCCTATCGCCGTTGTACCTTCTCAATCAGATCAATACAGGCCAGCAAGTCCATACCGAAATCGATGAAGGCCCAGTTAATACCTTCACGCTTGTATTCTTCCTGCTCCAGGACGAACATGTGGTGGTTGAAGAACTGCTGCAGCTTCTCATTGGTGAAGTTAATACACAACTGCTCGAAACCGTTGAACTATTCGGGGCGTAATGAGGTAATGTAGTTGAGACATTTGAACATGCTCCGAGGTAGGATCTTGTGTCTAATGCAGTCGTAGAGCTACTCTCTGGGAACTTTTGTATGTGCAAATAGGCGTTGGTGTAAAGTGGTAAAGTATTATATGCGTTGGGCAAAACCACACCCAACAATCCAAGAGCATTCAACAATTCATGCAAATACTCTATGTAGGATATTTGGTTGCTATGAGGTATTTGGTTTGATTTCTTTTGTGGTTTTAGGTAACATTTAATCATTCTCATGATTGATGGTTAGCAATGTAAAATCTTATTCAGTACACATGAAGGACATTGGTTGATATTAACATGAGACATGAGGGGACATGCCATCATACACCATTTACCTTTTAAGTAGACCATAGATTGACTATGGCACATCATATCACGGTGATCCAGCTGAATGTTGCGAGTAAAAACACGGGTTCTCCCATGCGGGAAACTGGTCAAGATAGCCTGTACAATATAGTGCAACTGTGTCGCATCTACCGTATGGACCATCTTGGAACATAAACACGTTAGTCAATGGATGGGAGCTAGCTTGAGATGCCATGCCTTTTCCCGTTAAAAAAACATCATTCCAAAACAATTGACAGAAAACGAACAGTGCAATCCACTAGGTTGCCTG
>NC_054084.1:47727696-47737696 GCF_017562075.2 Anopheles merus | reverse complement strand
CCTCCAGACATGTCGGTCTGCAAAGCAAACAGTTAAAGCAACATGGATAAGCAATGTTCATCGAGGAACATGATCGTTTTAAACAGGCAAGTTAGCACCATCTGCCGATTCTTACATCGGTGATCTGCATTTCTTCTCCATCGTCTACGCTCGGGATTGTCGTTTTGCCCTGGGCCACGATATGGTAGTCATGGATGTTGTTGGAGAGTAAACATTTTTCTGTGGTTGCATGGTATTGGTGGTAGTAGTGGTGGTGGTGGTGGTTGTGATGATCACGTTTTGTGCAGGATATATTGGTTTGTTCGTGGTGTTTATGTGATTTTGTGCACGTTGGCATATGATATGGAAGTGGATGAAGTATAGAGATAGTAAGATTAGCGAGGGGATTTTTTATACAAATTCGAGATCATATTCGTTTCGAAGAATATTCTCTATGACAGTCGTATTGTGCATTGGACGAAAGGGTATGAATGTCGAATGGGTCAGCTTTACCACCAAAAAGAAGTCCTGTATTGGGAAAGCCTTCCACTAGTGAGATGGGTATTCATGAGGTTACTGGAGTATAAGGCACACTCGCACGGGGTCGGTTCCACAGGATCGAGGAGCATGCCTTCTGGTGTAAGTGTTGATGTTTACGAGTTTGATTGTACTATAACTAAGAGCGCCTACGTATTGACCAAAACGTATTGAGGGTCAATGGTAGGCGCCGTGCATCAGTACTGTGTATGATTGATATCGATTCAAACTACTAACACTATTCTACTAGATTTCAAAATTAAGAAAAAAAACTAATAAAAACACTGAATAACACCACACGAGGGTGCCGAGTCTTACATCAGTTAGACCCATTTCCTCTCCATCGTCGACATTTGGAATGGTGGTCTTGCCTTGTGCAATGATCATGTAATCGTAAACGTCGTTACTGAGGAAACATTTCTCTAAAGTTACGAAAACGGTAAGAACACGGTTAGTGATGGACGGGTGCTTGATCAACTGCTTCCATTGTTGGTCATAGCGATCGGTGAAAATAGGTAAGGCACTACACAAATGTGTCAACACTAGTCAACGAGGGTGTTGGTAAACAGGGGTGGGTGGTGTACATGAACACGCTTGCACGCTAGGATCCGGGAAATGATGCACCTCTCCCCGTGAGCTAGCTGGTTCCATTCCTTGGACTGCACAGCAGTTACGTGTGCGGGTGCGCTTTTCATCGTAGATCGACTGCAGTCAACCAAATGTCCATCACAGCAGCTCCGGGCGGTGAACATAACGCAGCGTTGGTGTGTTGGTGGTCAATATAGGCTTTCGCATCACAGTCCAATGTCAGTGTCGTTCGGTTTACAAGTGTGAATCATGAATAGGTTGGTTTACGTCCGTCTGATACGTCCAGTAGGTACAGTCCAATTGTAAACCTTTGTAAATTACCTTTCAATCCCTTGACGGATCCAGACATAATCTGGTAGAAGATGTGGTACGAGCGCTCCAGAGTCTGCTGCGAGATGACACGGGCTTTCTCCAGCAGGTAAGTCTCAATATCGGCACCAGCCAGCTTACCGCTTCCAGTGAAGTGGATACGGATGAACTTACCCTGTTGTAGAGCAAAGACAAACAAGGGCACCCAGTTAGTACATACGGCTTAGAGTCGTTTGACGCGAGCACCATTTTGCGATACTTACGAAACGAGACGAGTTATCGTTACGGACGGTCTTGGCGTTACCGAAGGCCTCAAGTACGGGGTTAGTCTGGACGACCTGATCTTCCAGCGAGCCCTTCTTCTCGGCGTTCTCGTCCTTCTTGCCCGAAGCGCCAATGGTGGCGAAGTACGCAATGACCTTCTTGGTGTTCTCAGTCTTTCCGGCACCAGATTCACCGGTAATCAGCATAGACTGGTTCTCGTGGTTCGTCAACATGTTGACGTAGGCACCGTCAGAGACGGCGAACAGATGCGGCGGCACTTCATTACGGCGCTTGCCACGGTACATCTTGGCGCAACGGTTGGTATACAGCGGGTAACGCTTGTACGGGTTGATGACAACGCAGAACAAGCCCGAGTAGGTCTGTGGCGTAGAGGATCAACGAGGGGTGGGAAGAAAATGATGACATTAGTTAAAACACAGATCAACGACGTAGCGTGGGAACAATCTTAAATATACATAAAAAACATAATGATACGGGAGGTACGTTTCGGCTTCAGGTAGATCTTGTTCTACTATAGATAACCGAAACGCAATGGTCTTAGTGAAGATTTTCATCGTTCTTTGGATGGTTCCAACGAAACGGAAACAGATGGTTGAAGGATTTTGCTAGGTCGTGTCCCGGTTTCTAGTAGCGGGATTAACTTCCGTGCCTCTTCACTGATGAGAAAGAGATGGTGTGCTTCTTTTGCGACTGTCGTATTGTGGACATTTTTTATGCGCGCGTTAAGCATTTTAAGGAGGTGGTATTTTGGAGTAGGTAATGTGATGTTATTAGGAAAATTTGTATCAAAATGGATATGCTACTGGTTAGCTAAATGATTCAAAAGGTGTATGAGAGAAACGGACTAACTAATTCGAATGATGTATTGTGTGATGTATCAACAGAACTGGGATGAATAAAATGAAAATTGATAATGATAATTTTACTGATTTGCTGATTGTTTCATTAGTGTCGATAGAAAGAGGACGTAAAGAAGGGTTAAACGAAAAACATAGCCAAGCATCTTAGCCATGCTGTAGCGATACTTACGTAGATAAGCTTAGCGTAGTATCTCTGTCTCAAGTTATGGAGTACAGAGGCATCGTTAAGATATGTCAAGTTGGACATATCCTCGCATTTCTCGTATTTCGGTGGGTTGACCTGGGACACCAAGTCCTTCTTGAAGTCCTTGGTCTGTACTCACGTAACGGACGTACGTTTATCGTGTACATCAACAAACCCCACAGAGAGCATTCGGCGTACGGTACCGATAAATGGATGCCAGCCAAACGTCATGCCGACGGGGAAGGGTTGTTCAAATATTCGGTTTTGTTTGTTGGCGTGATCAAAGAACGACAATTTTGATCGAACAAATATCGACGTACCCCGCGTAGAAGAGCCAAGTGGAATCGAGAAGAAACGGAAACGAACGGACACAGTAATTAGTTCACTGCGCTTTTGCACTTACATAGATCAGTTTGGAGTAGTATCGTTGGCGTAAGTTGTGTAGTACGGCAGCTTCGTTTAGATAGGTCAGATCGGCCATATCTTCGACTTTTTCAAACTTCGGAGGATTCACTTGCGAAAGTTGTTCCTTTTTGAAGTTTTTCTCCTGTTGTGCGTCATGAGTGATGGCGATCGTGTGTATTGTATCGTAGTGTGATCCGGGAGATGGGATGGGAAGAGTTTTTTATGTACGCATCCGTGTGGTCGTATTTGGTAAAGGAGCAAGGTAAGACATGAAAATGGACAAATGATCAAATGTTTATGGGTATTCTGTAAAGCCGTTCATGATCCGATCGATGCATTCCCCTACGATTGCTGAGTGCAAGAAATACCAGTTCCAGGTATGATGACGCTTTGCATTTAGCAACGAGTCATGAACTGGGGCGAGTATTTGTGAGCATCTCAGAAGTCGAGAGAATTGGTCTTTCACGGACATCACAAATGAATGAACGTATTTGGATTCTTGCTAAAGATTCACTCCATTGAAATGAGCCGTCTGCTGCTAGATGTATAGTGTTCGTTGTCTGTAACTGTCCCCTGTCTTCAAGACAGAGGCTTTCCGTCGTTGGAGCGAATGCATTACCTCACCACCGGGCAGGGCAACGGTGACCAGCTCACCCTTGGTGGCCTTGATTTCACCCAACACATAGCCCTCCTTCTCTTCCGGAACCCAGCAAGCCTTCTTGGAATCGTACGGCTTGCTCTGATCGATACGCTTCTGCTCGAGCGAGACGAAAAGGAACTCAGTTGGATCGGGATCCTCTCCGACCTGAACTGGTGGCTTTGGCATGTTGGATTAGTTTTTTCGAATTGAGACGCGGGCTAAAAGAGACACGTTAATTTGGTTTTGGCACAATTTTGGTTCAGCCCTTGCTTGTCGTCCTGTTTGGAAAAAAAATGAAGAAGAAAAAAGTATGATGAGTTACTTTCGTTCAATCATTCAGTTCAATACATCATGAGAAGAGTCAAACTGTTGCAATAACGAAGCATTTACTTGATCACATTACCGGGCACGAAGGACATCGCTCATCCAAACGTAAAATAAACCCAGTGACATTTCTGGATCTCTATCGTTTGAATTGTTTCTTGCTCATTTGGACTGTAATCCTAAGATCACATTCGAAATAAGCAAGATCAACCATTCGAGATATTCCAGAAATATCACTGGTACGCCTTTATCAACTATTTGAAATGTGCTGTTTGGTTGTATATGGCATTCCTACTTGATGATGTAGCCATTCACAAGCCCCCACCTGTTGGTGAATTGATTCTCACCAATAGATATCTTCACACAAACACACACACACACACACACACACACACACACACACACACACACACACACACACACACACACACACACACACACACACACACACACACACACACACACATATATATATATATATATAAATAAAATATATATATATATATATATATATATATATATATATATATATATATATATATATATATATATATATATATATATACACACATATAAATAAATATATATATAAATATATATATACATATATATATTAAAAATATAATAAATATATATATATATATATAAATTCCCATAAACCCAGGCCAAGGAATATTCATCCATCCAACCGTAGCAAAATGAAAATAACAACAGAGTCCGTATCGTGAATTCGGTTCCGTGTGTTATGCAAGATTCGCTAGAGGACCGTGGTGCGTGTAGCGCCCCAAATGTTCTATATTTATAGAACGCGCGCGTGCGAGATTTCACCTCGAGACATTTAGAAGAGGATTGCACAAGAGTGACGAGCAGCGAGCGAACATCGCACGTCCAACATGCTTGTGAAATATTTCAAATCAACAGTTTGGTTTGCTCGGGGAAAACTTGAACGCGCAGTTTGCAACAGCTCGATTCAGCATAGCGCTATCGAAATACAGGGAAACACGAATCTTGCGGGATGATTTCGCTTTGCTTGTTTTTCATCAATTGGTTTACCACTGCTGATAGACCTCGATATGACGATATTTTTAACGCTTTACAACTACATGCTCAATTGAATGCCGCGCCACTCAACAGCAAACACAACTAACATTGCATTTGAACCAACGACACAAGGGATGCTACCGCATTTCATCGAATGGCGAAACTAATTCGCAAAAAACTATCGATATATTTTTAGGCTTTAAAACCACTGTTCCCATTCAGCTGCGCAAAAAATGCAGACAATTGATCACTCTCAAGCGTTTGAGAAGCGATAAAGAAAGATCACTGTAATTATTTGCCATTATACTTCATTCTTTCACTTGCACACACCTATGACAGGACTAAATTGTAAAAACTATTTGACAATCTCCTTTAAAAAAAAAAGTTCACTTCTCTAATAACTGATCACGTCAACTGCAAAAATCCTGCAAAACACGATCACTGTCTAGCACATCAACTAGCGAGCCTCCAAATGTAGCAGCATAAACTCCGTATCACCTCACCTCGGTTGAACTATGACTGTTCAACTTTAACTGCAATGCTCAATATCCACTATGGAAAGTGGTCAACTAAACGAAACTGCAAAAAGACACCTTGTTCGCTCGGAAACGATCCACCACCGTTGAGGAGTACGATCGAATTAAGTGAGTCGACCAATCTGTGCGGACCAGTTGCATCAAGGCCCAACGAAAAACCCGAACTATGTATCGACCGACCGTCCTAGTACATAAGGCCCGACCCTAGCGCTTGCCTTCGGCCAGTGACTCAGCTATGTACTAGCAGCTCATAGCAGGCCGTGCGTGTAAGAAAACGGGAGCAAACGGACAGCCAAGGGTGGTGTGGTGCGCGCGCAACCCGTGACGATCGTGCAAACATTTGGCCCCGGTCCGACCGCGATCGGGTGGGCGTACGAAAAAGGTAACGTTAAAAACCCCCCGGGAAGGGGGTTTATTTTCCTCGCACATCGCTCAAGGATTAGGTAAGAGCAAAGGTATGCGCGACCTGTGCGTGTTCTATTTACGTAACTGAGCGAGCCGCCGTCGTCGCCGCCGGGGAAAATCTGCACCCAGGGAGGCAAAATGAGACGGGGAAGTTATTTTACAGCAGTTAGAGAAGCAAGAGGAACAGATTGAGAAAAGAGGCCATTTTGATCGTGGCAGACAATCATTTCTTCAGTGATCCTGCACAAAAACAAAAAAAAAAATGGCTCCGGTGCGGCTCCCCACACGGGAGGGAAAAATATAGAGGGTGTGGAAGGTGCTGGCTGAATTAACCTATGCGGAATGGTCACGCGTCTAGTGCGCATGTCTGGCATGGCGCACACAAAATATGTGAATGAATGTTTGCATCGCATTACTATTTTAGGTAATATGCTCCGTCCGATAGCGAGTGATAGTTTGCAGGACAGCAGTGTGTCGGATGTGTAGTTTGAGTTAGCACCAACATCGACGACCAGCAATGCTCAGTGGCACAATAGTTCCATGTCTGATGTTCCACATGATCGCAACTGCAGCCAGCCTGACAGCCTTATAATCTGGGTTATAATCTGGATATCGTTTTTTCACCGTTAGAAGATACGATTATGTAACTTCTGTTGCAAGCTTCAAGAGTTCCTAATGCGTGAGTCAGAAAGTAGCGTAGTAAGTTTACGCGATTCTTGTTTTTTTTTTAATAAATATATCACTGTATCCTTTGTATGATGGGAATCACACTATTGCTTTCCAACCACTGTCATGCAATATCAGTATTGCAAACGAATGTCCTTCCACAATGCCACTGTTCATTCTCCTCTGTTTTATCACTTATGTTCCAATTCACAATGCAAAGCAATGCTTATGATGTTTCTGCAACCCAGCGTCCTGAATTTTGCGATGCAAAAAACAATCCTGCACAAGCCACCGACCAGCAACGGAGGTAAATGAACTGAGATTCAACTCGAACTCCTAGCTCTGTGAACCACCGAAGTATGATGATGATGAAGCACTCTAATGCACACGCACAAATAGTTGAGGCTTTAGCCTTAGTCAGCGATCAGATGAGGAAATCCTGTGATGAAGTGCTTCGTTATCAGCTATCAGGTGCACAGCCACGCACGCATGCACTCCCAATCCCATTCGCTCGCTCAACCATACACACACACACACGCCCACTGAGTCTCCCTATGAATCGCTGAACCACTCGATCGGTTGGATCGTGTGCCCTCAGCTCTGTGAAATGTTGGATGTTATCACTTACGCGTTCGAAAGCCGTTCTAACCGAAAATTGGGGGAACTTGCTTTTTATACGTCGCAATCAGATCGCACGGCCGAGTGCCTGGGATTTGCCGCTCGCATCCCGGCCTCCAGCTCCGCCAGCTCCTGCGATTTGCGGTGCGGTGGTGGTGGGAACGCGTTCGTCTGTGTGAGATGCGTTCGTTGGAGGTCGTCGTGCTGTCACGCACACCAACGCCATCGAAGATGATCAGTACCGTCTATCTCTAGCTCCACTGGGAGGGTTAGTACATAGACCAAGACCCAGTAAATACATAAGCCAGCAGGCCTACTTTCCGTTCGGTTGCAATAGTTGAACGAGGAGCTAGCTGACCGATTGCGCACGCAGAAAATAGAAAGAGATTTCCCTGGGCTACTTCGTGGCCGTGGATTTGTATCATCGAGACGATCTCACGATCGCTGTGACTTCACACATACACATACAATCGGGCCGAGGCGCGGCCACCTGAAGTATAGTAACACGACGTATGTACTGAGATTTTCTTTGCACAGCTCGTGCGACGATTCGACTGATGGAGCAGCCTGGTGCAGTTTGTGTGAAAAAGTAAAAAAGAGGTACGAACAGAGAGGGGGAAGGGGGCTTCATCCATGTGTACGCTCCTCCCGGTAGACTGCGGCCTTTTTCTCCACACAGGTTAATCCGGCCGGCCGGCAGGTTGGTTGGTTTGATGGCTGACGCATGCAACGCATCGCAAGGTAACAGCAGTTGACGACCGCCTGTTGGCGTCTATTGGCTAGTTTCTTTTGTCTCATTACCCTGTACTGACGCACCGTTATTTTGTTATTCGCGTCAGCCATGCATTTGTCGGCGTGATCACTTGGTGGTGTCATATCGAGCATGCTACAAGTCTCATTAGCGATCGCAATGTGGTTCCAGCCGGCACCGAAGTCATGGAAAACTCTCAATTATTTGAATTATGGGCTAGACATAGCTTATTTTCACTATATTCGACGTACGCCCGGAGGAATACGATTAAGGTTCCGTTCAAGCTTTAATCGTTCAACTTTAGTGTTCCAAGTGTTGTACAGCTCAGTGCTACCTAGTTACAAAACATTGTCTCAATTGCACTCAAAGTGCACATCTGTTTTATGATACTCAAGAATGCGTAGAATGCATTCTGACTCAAAACAAGCCACTTTGAATAACATTAAACATTTTATGCTCAAAAGTGAACCGAGCAAATATCCCTATAGCTCACCGACAAAAACATTTCACCACCAGCTTACGGCTGCGACGGGTAACGCTGGCTATGAGCTGAATTGTGTTGTAAGCTATTTTTAAAATAATGCAAACCAAAGCCGAAAACCACCATAGCTAGAGAGTAGTAGCATGCCACTATTTGTGTGCGTTCAACGGTGCGTATGTGCAATACTGAAGGAAGAACTTCAGCCGTTTGCCTGCCCATTCGTTCGCTCTCTCACAGCATCCTTCTGCCCTTTCTGTATTGGATTCGGGGGCATCGGAATGCAAATTTTGACTCTCGGTTAATAGCACCGTGCCGTCAGCTTGGCGGAGGTGGTGTTGAGCAGAGCGGAACAGAATAGAACTGTGCAAGAGGGGCAGGGGAAGCTTGTAACAGGGGCGGACTAGTGTAAAGAAAGCCTGCGTGAAGCTGGTCGGCTGGTGAGCCAATTTGAACGTTTTCGGGGACGAAACACGGATTCAGAATGGCTCTCTTGCCTTGCCTGAAGCGCCGCCGATAGTGAATGTTCAGTTCAGCGGTACAGAGATCGCCGCAAAGGGATATTTTGGGATAGAGACAATGCTTTGCTCACAGCTATGATTGGCTTACGGTGTGCAAGTGGTTTTAGAGAGATGATGAAATAGTTCCTCTTCAACGGTATTGATGAATGATGACAAATATTCATGCCCCAACTAAGCCATTTTCGTAACGAAACAAAAGCAACCGTATTTTCTTCTGTATTCTTATGCTACAGCAGTGTCCTAATATTCAGTGACGTTATCAATGTATTAGAGATATTGTAAACGGGGCTCTCTTCGTTGAAAATACCTCTTTCTAGAGCGCTCTAATATTTGATAACGATAATAAAGTGAATGTACCTCCAATTCACTTCTTATCGTCATTTGTGTACAATTCATGTCAGTTTCATCGTTTCGCAAGCCACAAAAATGAACAATGGAGACGCATGGTGGTTTACGATACCGAAAAGTTGAATGCCCTTCCAGGGATTGTGAAACTAATGATTCTGACAAAAATATAAAAACGAAACAAAACAAAAAGTTTCTACAATGCCAAAGACTAAATCGTAAACACTGCTCAATATGACACAGAGTTCGACAAATTAAAGAGACTAAAATACAATGGGGTAAAAGAGACGACGTATAAAGAAATTTAAATAATAAAGTTGATTAGTTAACTTGCTCCATTGTTCGTCCTGTGCGTGTCAAATAACAGAGAAACTAAGAAAAACAACTCTTATGACTAGAGCTAAAATTATCACATTCTTGACCGCTTTTATCCGTCCGGTTCACGAACGTGTGCACGGTATGTCTTTCGTTGGCCGCATGAATAAATTTACCATGCGAACACAGATTCGCTCCGTACCGGTCACTTCG
>NC_054084.1:47635196-47722696 GCF_017562075.2 Anopheles merus | reverse complement strand
ATTTGGACTCATCTGTCCAAAGATCTGTTTTCCAATATAGTATTTTTGGATGCTTTTGATCAGCATGAAATAAACCTATTGATTTTGTTAGTCTTGCTTTAGATTGAGCGAAGAGCTACACAAACAAACACACACACACACACACACACACACACACACACACACACACACACACACACACACACACACACACAATCAATAAAATTTATCAATCAATAAACTCCTACCAAATAATACACCTTGACTGGCCTCCACAAATTCTACATCTTAGTTGCATCAAGAGTTTGTAACCGATTCTCGATGCAAGAGTGGATACAACTAATCGTGACAAACACATTTATTTATTATGAAGCACTAGATAACGTTTGCGAAGAACCAGATGCAAAAAATAGTTGCTGAACTAGATAAACCTTTAAAACATTAGAATTTTTTGTCAAAGATCCTGAAACATTTTTTTTTTCACTAGAGGAATACGTTTTAATTATTATATATTAGATATTTTTAATTAAATCTCGATAATGATTAATGTGGGCCCTGAGAGATTTTGAAAAAAAATTGATAAGATATTATTTCTTAAAGCAAACTTTTCTTCTTTTCAAGATTTGGCACTCCAGTTGCATTAGCATAAAACCAATGATTTAAAAAAAATAAACGAAGCAGTACAATAAACGAAAATGTGGAACAAATGTAACATTGAAAATAAAGGGCAATTTATTTTGCCAAGTACTGTAAAAATAACGGGATACAACGTTTGTTTATTGCAAAACTAGTGTAAAAGAAAAAAAACTCTATTAAATTATAAATCTATTAAAATAATTAATACAATTATGTTGACTAACCGCAAATAATGTTTCTCTCCAGTTCATTCTAGTATTACAAAAAATAGTATAAATGGCCATATCAACTACAACGGAATCTCGCGTAACGAGTTTAGCCCGCTCCAGGGATTCACTCGTTATGCGAAAAACTCGTTATTCGGGAGACTTTTTCATATAGTTTGTATAAAAACTGCAAAAAGATGTTCCAGGATTGCAAATAAGCTGGTATAAATACCGCGTAAATGAGTTACGCGACGCACAAGTTACGCAACTCTCAAGATACGCGAATTTTAAACATTAACAATTAATATGTCTATTTGGTTAATATTCTCCAACAATTAAATAAATTAGTTTTTTTGCAAAACAAATTGATTAATGGCTGATCACAATACTAATGAAAGATATGTATAGTTTACTATTTTTTGTCATGATGATTGAGATTTTGTTGTGATTGATTGTTTTAATTTTTTTTATGTTTTCCGTAATTTAATGTTAATAAAATAATGATAGTTATAGTTATGAACTATGATGAACTATGATCTGTTATCGGTTTATTTCAGTTTATGTAAGAGTTTTTTAGTTCAGCAGTTAGACATTTCTTGCTAGACTTTTTCTCAATACTGGTTCAATAAAAACTGGTTTCATCACAATTTGAAATTTCTAGTGGTAAATATGTTCAGCCTAAACTAACAATTCGATAAATTCAATAACAACAAATCAACAACACACTTGTAGTCATACGAAAATCCTCCAAGTTTCTAGATCATTGACCAAATCTTAACATCAAAACGCAAGAAATGTTGGTCCATATACACCACACACTTGTGCACAATTATGGAATTCATCAGTGGTGTTATATTAAGTTATTCTTAGTATCATAACAATCATTTGCCTGAGTGACAATCAAAATTATCGCTCAATGTTAATAATTGTGAACTTGATAACACATCAGATGCAAACAATGTATCAGAAAGACAAATGATATTGCTCGTTATATGAGAATTTAATCGTTAAGAGAGATATTTGTTGAGCATTTTTATTTGCTTGTTATGCGACAAATTCGTAAGAAGAGGTACACATTTTAAGCAGTTTCATTGTATTTCATGTCTATTGAGGAGTTAAATAACAATTACAATAGTTGACGATTCTACATTATTATGATGAACAATCGATTAGATTATGATACGCTGAGAGATGCTGATAATAATTGAATTTGTGAATAGGTTGATCCAGACATGGACCTGGGGAATCATGGGTAAAATGTAGTTACTGTTATGCTTCAAATTACAGTCAACTCTTATTTGAAACGCGATGGGATAAACAAGATAGAGACAGAACATTTAGTATGCAGCCTTAACTGCTGCTATAGGAAACTGCGAACACGATTGCCAATTTGAGCATACATAATTCAATAACCATGGCAACACCATACACAAATAAGAGGGGTACAGATTTCAGAGGTTTTCCAAATTAAAGGGACAAAAATGTACTGGAAATGAATGGATTGTGGAAAATGTTCAAATAAGAGAGGTTTTTCAAATTGGAAAGGTGTCAAGTAAGAGTGGCTTCACTGTAGGTACAAATTCCGGACAGCCGAAGTAAATTGTGATAATTGTGATAAACAAGAAAACAACGATATGTGAAGATATACGTGACAAATGCCTTGAAGGCCGTACGGGAAAGACAGTTTATTCGCATAGAAGTTCTTCAGTTCTATGCTTCTACGAGCACAAGAGAAAAGCAGCACCCAAATCCCGTTGTTTTCAAGACTGTCGTTTTGTTGGTCTAGGGGACTCCTTTACTCAGAATTGGGTGTTTTTTTAACATAAAATAAGTTCAAAATTAAAATAAGTTCAAAATTTTAGGGTACCAATACGGCCATTTCGGACCGTTCCTTCCAAATAAAAAAAAAATGTAGCGTTAGTGTGAATTTGAAATAAACAGACGAAATTTTGAGGCTGTCCGGAATTTGAATCAACACGTTTGTAATTCGGCACATGAGCTCTAAATTGTCCGGAATATGAATCAAAATATTGCTGTAATTTCATGAATGTTTGGAATGTTTCGAGATAGCTAGAGTGCAAATGTGCTTTTGTATTTTATTATTTATAGGAAATAAAGCTGGGCTGGTGGAACAGTCGTTAACTCGTACGACTTAACAACATGACCGTCTTGGTTCAAGCCCCGAATAGACCGTTGCCCCCATATGTAGGACTGACTATTCTGCTATGGTAGTAATAAGTCACTGAAAGCCAAGCTCAGTGGGTACAGGCAGGGGGTGGGGGGGGGGGGGGTACAGGCAGGCCTTGACCGACAACGGTTGTTGTTGTGCCAAAGAAGAAGAAGGAAAGAAACATTTTTAAATATTTTAAATCTACCACTGTATATGTATATCATATGTAAAATACCATGGAGTTGAAGACTATCTAGCTCACTAGTGGTTCAGGCAGGCCTTGGCCGACAACGGTTGTTGTGCCAAATAAGAAGAAGATTAATTCTCGACTTTATTTTGTTTTTTATGACTTATGCTGGTAAAATCAAATCTCTACAACTTACGTACGTACTTACGTACTACAACTTACGTACAGGACGTAATGATAAGGTATTCATTTTGAACAAAAAAAAATGGTACAATTTCTCAAAACGCATACTTATTTTTGTCCAGTACTGAACACACACAAAGCTAACATGGAGCTAATATGAAGACTGGCCAAAACGGGTTTAGTGATGAGGGAAGGTAATAAGTTGAGTTGAAAGCCAATCGAAGCTAGTAGTGTAGGAGCTCTAATTTGGTTATTGAGTAGTTCTGATATTAAAAGACAATTAGCTATATCATGCAGTTTCTTTAATAGATGAGCATTTTAACATAAGACATTTTTGTACGCAGTACGTTCTACAAAAAGTACGTTCTAAAATATACGACACGGTACTTTCTTTAATAATACTCGAAAAAATGGCCTAGTTTGTAGCATTACTTATATTAAAATGTTTAAATATAGTTTTATAAGTACGATTATTTGTTTTATACAAATAAACTATCCATTTGACACATTAATACGTTTTTAAGAATATCAATACGTAGTCTAATAGACCCTCACGATTGTGTTGGCCTTAGAAAACAGTCATTGTGCAAATCTAGTATGGATTGATCATTGCAGATCCTGAGCTACTTATCATCAAGCTAAAAAAAAGGCAGAAAATAATAAATCAACACTCTTGCTTCTTCAAGGGCAAACAGGTATCCATTACCATTAATATGATCATAGTGCAATGGAGTTTATTTAATGGTGTCTATGTTGACACGGGTTCACACGGGTTGATTACTATGAGTGTGTAGCGGATTACTTCTTCTTTTTTGGCGCAACAACCATTGTCGGTCTTATAGGACTTATCAATTACTAGTATCAGGCAGCCCTACCCATCCTATCCCCATAAGCAGCCCTACGTATGGGGAGTCATGAAACATCGCCTTTTATCTTCGTTCGATAAAGATCAAGAGCAACCATATGGTGAAATCGCCTATATTGCGCAATGTGCTGATATTGCTTCAAGTACCTAATTACATCATGCTTTGCAAATCAAAATTATCTTCAAATTAATTCTTACATATTTGTACACCTACTGACCGACAAAATTGTGTATATTGCATCAATACCATCAACAATATTACATAGTCAGCGACAGAGCGAAACTAGCGTTTCAAGCGAACCAATTCAATGTTTATGTATACAAAGATTTATTGATCGGACGTTTGCAAATAATTATCACAAACACAGCGAGATGAAATTTCTCGCCAACGATTCAAACTAGAGTGTTAACGGCAAAAAGAGACACACACAGCCGACAATCTGACAGGCTGCCCTGTTCGCTTTTCCAACCATGACCGTGATCAGTTGATATTTTTGGCCGAAGGAAAACAACAAAAAATTGCCAAATATTTAAAGCGCTCTACACATACGAAACACGTTAAGTAAGCGAAACACGGCGCCAGTACTGTCGGGGTACAGTCAACAGCACAATCACCATGTGAAGCATGAAAATGAAAACGAAGTGACGTTCGAAAAATAAAAATGCACTTAATGTCTATGGCTGCAGAACGCCTTGCATTTTGGGATTGTAAAATATTATGTAATTCATCCTCATCGACGATAAACAAAGATGGTAACGTACGTTCTACCCTCAACGTGATGAGTGATTTTCAACCAAATTAGCAAGATGTTGTAGATAATAAGTTTAGTATTTTCTATACCATTAAGTTTACGATGTTATGAGAAACAACAAACGGCCCCAGTTCTGGATTGTGAGATGCCGAGTCAATAATCATTTCATGTGTTTCACACCAAAACCATGTGAGGGCGTTGTAGGCTAACAAAGCAGTGACGTTTAATCGTAAAATCAAAAGTATATAATGACTTATACTTCCTGTTTAGTTGACACTCTAATACACGTATCAAAAATGGGTTTAAGTTGTTTTCATTTAGGTTTTTTACGGATATTTAGGGAAAACTGAACAAGAAATTTAAAGGGATGTCAAACAAATAAAAACTGGCTTTTCCAGATATCTTTGTATACATTTTCATGCCATAAATATAATATACGCTTAAACTAGTTGGCGGTTGAATTACATCTGAATCAAATTCCATTTCTTTGTACTATTGTGCAGTCTATCAGATTATTTGCGAAACTCTACACATCCATTATTTGGCTTACATTCGTTTTTGTACCTTGCTTATAATATACGCTTCAAAACTATTGTAATATTCAAAATTGATAATCATGTATCTCCGTCAGTAGCGCATCTGAGGGACATAAAGGCCCTAAATGATAATTACAACTGAGCTCCCTTATGCCTAAATGTTTACAATGTTTGGACCCCTCAGACTAGTGATTAGTAAATTCCCATTTGTCCGGAGTAAAATAAATCGATTTCCGGACTACCTCGGAGTAGGAATCGGAGTGATTCCAGCTTTTTCACGCCGGACTCAACCGCACTCAATTGGACTCAATTGGACTCAATCGGACTCAATCGGACTCGCCCGGTATTGCGGAGTCAAATCCAAATTAATCCGGAGTTGAATTCAGTTTTTCAGAGTCGTAGTGGATACACGTTAAAACCGCCACTGGACACCGTTTATAATTAAATGCATTAGTATACCATCGTTCCCGCAGTTACGCGAATAATACATTCGGGAGACATTCGCGTAACGCTGGTTTTCGCTTAAGTCCAATATCATGTTTTTCATCCAAAACATGCTTCTTCTTCGTCTTCTTATTCTTACGGTTAAAATATAGTTTAATAATAAACAAATAGCTATTTTTGAATCAATTTGATACTTTCGTGTTCTTGTTTACTTAATATCATGAAAAAATTAAATGAAAAGACGTCAACCTTTCTATATCAGGACTACTTAACAACCACATTGGCATCTAGCAAACCATCTCTCAATATCTAGCTATGATAGACCTTAACGCTCCATCTAGAAATATACGTGCACGTTCATTTATTCCTATCCCTTGTCATGGAACTCGTTTGGTAAGTCTGATGCTATATGAGTTATGTGTAGGAGGCTTGGTAATAACTACAATTTGATTTCAACTTATCGCAGAATGTTTTTAGGGATAACCTCAGGATACAACTTACGTAAAAATCCACTGCCCATTTATACATCTTTTATATTATACAAGCATTTATTTAAGTACTTTCAAGTAGGATTCTCATGATCGCTATGAATTGATCATTAAACTATGCACTAAAGTCTGACACAAGAGCTGTAAAAAACTGTCTTGTAAAAATTGCCTATTTCGGGGTAAGACTGTGGATAAAGTAAAACAAACGTTGCAGCAGCATAAGGTATTTGTATCATTATAATTGTAACACTGCTAATTACCATGCAAGTATTATATCCTTCACTTTCAAATACAACTATTGAGTATGTTTGTTTGGGCACTAAATATAGCGATTGAACAGCAGCTGAAAAATAAAATTTTAAATTACATTAAATAATAAAACAATGCAAACATTAAAGAACAACATTTTTTGACATTAACGTTGCATACCCGCGTCAGGGTATTTTAATGGTAATTTATTAAAAATTCTACTGAACGCATGAGCCGACAGCTTGTTGTCAGACTTGAGGGTACTTTTGTTTACGGCAGCCGGAAACACACTAAAATAACTGGTCTCTCTATAAGGGATGCATGGTTGTAATGCTATCTTATCTATTTTACTCAAGATTCTCTTCCTTCTAAGTTTCTTTTCCATCAGGGCTTCTATAATCGGCAGTCCAGATCCACAGTCGAAAGCTCCACATCGTAGGTGTTAGCCTATGTCGGCAAACGATGACCTTCCCTAACGGTGTTCGAAGGCTACCCTGGTCAGCGTAGAATCAAAGATTGTACAAAGCATTTTATTTAAATTATAATTAGCTTTATTACGGGTATTTTCGTAATCGATTTGTTTATTGAACAAACATAGATAATCCGTCGCTAAATCACTCCCCATAGACCAATATCGCCGTCTAGTAAATACAGTTATCAGCAATAAAAATGCATTGAATCTTCAGCTATAATTTTAGAACAATAAGATAGGTTTTTTTTTGGCAAACAACGATACACATCGTAAAATGTAGTTCATTGGCAGTGAGGCACAAACATCAGACTGACCAGAATCAACAAGCACAATTTTATCTACAAATTAGGAATAAGCCAAAATAATACATCTTTTATATATAGCTATATTGCTATATATATAGCTATATTATAGCTTTTATACTGCTGAAAATAATCTACACACTTTTTATACAGCGTTAAACGCACTAAGGTCAACTAACATAGCACACTACTAAACGCTTTAGTATCTATTTACCGCTTTTGGCACAATTCATAAACCAACAAGCAAATACGATTACAAACAGTACATGCTACCATGTGACTTTTGCCAACTGGTGCATAGTCAGCTGCTGACTCGTCACTGAAGTGTGTAAGCAATGTGCATCAATATGCGTTTAGCTCCCTGTCTTACCCACCCGTACACGCTAGCAAACCGGTACCTCTCACAATAGCATTAGTATTTTCAAACATCGATCAAGCAAACAACATGTCGCTGAACCTGATGAGTGATCATCGAATCGATCGAAGCGAATGCCAAACCGTCCCTTCATTCCGTCGTTGCAAGGTGCAAACAAATTAAGCCATCAACCTGCGGTCTGAGTTGAACTGTAAGTCAGTTCGCCGGTTGGGCAGTGAAATGCATCGCACACAGAATCATACAGAAAATAACAGTAATATATGGGCCCTGTTCGCCCACACAAAACCACGGATGGAAGAAAAACGGAATCAGTTCACGCTCAAAATAGATCTTTTGCCTTTTAAAAAACACCAAACACCCGTCTAAATTATAGCGGCAAAATGCCACCGTTGGATTTATTTCGGTTACAATAATATCTCTACCGGACCGGGAGGCAACCGGGTCCTTCGGCTCCAGTCATCTTACAGAGCCAGCGTGTGTCCCACGCTTGGAAGACGAGTAAGACGATTTCTGACACACGGTCTCAATCATTCCCGTGTATGTGCAGCAAAAGTCGTGCAACCGTAGCAAAAGCATCAGGTTGTATCAAATTGCCGGTCCGCTGTTATGAATGATTCTCTTTCTTGCCCTGCAATAGCATAATTGCAGTGGCTCGCAGCTCACCGCAAGACGATTGCTGTTCTGCTGCCAACGACCAATCACGCACACGACTACACCCAAAAAACACACATTTCTAGAGCAAAAAGAGGCAGCACCGGCCTCACATCATCATGTGCGTTTGCGAATCGCCAACGCCAAGAAGCTGGCGAGCTGGCGAACGATGTGCGCGCTATAAAAATAGTTCCTTCACGCTAAAATTAGTGTCATCTGCGATCTGACTACTAAAACTAAAGCTATAAGCTGCGATACCGTGCTACACTGATGGCCGAGGTGGCAAGACAGTGTCTGCTTGGTCGTAATATAAACGTCACTAATTCGAGACGATCGCAGGACGGGTGTGAGGAAACCCTTCTACTCCTGTTCAACCCTATCCCGCGACAGTACGGGAATTGTGATGGAAAATAAGAATCAGTCACCATGTTACAGCCTGACCATTCCTACACGTACCGCGTCCATATGTGTATGGGTTGTTCGGAATACGAAGGAAATTAAACAAATGTCATTTTTCTGCATTGGAGATGTATGGCTCTCTTCGGGGTAGAGTAAAAGGGGAAGAGAAAGCATGTCCTAAAAGCTATGGAAGATGATTTATCGTGTAATGGATGGCGGGAACGATAGATGGCAAGTAATAGAGTGCAAGCTGTTTGCCAAAATAGTATGATTCACGTCCTAGGGTTGATTTTGAACAAATTCCTGATTTGAAAATGTAAGTGTGAAAACGTTTCCATTTATTAGCATTTTCACTGCATAGTGGATGTGAACAGTATAGTGGAATATATTCGGACCTATACTGAGCGTAACTCACTGACCGCAAAGCGGTTGTAGCGCCGGATAAATGGAATTAAATACAGAGCATATATTTACTACTGCTAGATAGTGGTAAAATATAAATTTTAAGGATTTTGAAGTAATTTAGGTAATGCAGTAATTTAGTAATTTAAGTATTTTAAATAATATGTCATGTTTAGGCTAATTCAGTTTTTATTTTCCACATTGCCTTATCGCGCAATACTTTAACATATTTATTAGAACCAGTTTTGATGAACATTTGGCCTTATAGTTTCACACTAGTCTAGTGTTTGTCTGGCAATTAACTGACCTTTGACCTTCCATTACATTATTTACAACTTGTTATAATTTTTTTCATCCCATGGACATTTATGCATCATTAATTAATTTTTATGACAGAATCTTGGAAAGCGGGTTAAAATTAGTTGATTAGTTGATTGCGCCCTTTTATACTGTGTACGTTTTTTATATTTTTCTCGTACTGAACGACAGTATAGCATAAATTATGTTGTCTGTAGTATATTTATTTATATCACAGTTGTTTTTGACATACATTCCACATTCTGCTTGATTGCTGGATGGATTAGATTCTCATTCGAACCAATCGCTGTTATCCTGCAGTTTTGAATTGTGTTGTAAATTTAGAAAATCTTTATATGCCGGCATGACCACGTAGATAATTATACGTAAGGAATAACAAGAATAAGCCTGGCTATGTTTGTCCTAAATTCAGTTTCCATCCTGTTTAGTTTTTATAACACAAATGGTCTAACTTATGGATGAGCTTACAATATTTCTCTTTAGGCAAGGCGAATAAAATTCATTTTAGATTCTAATTACGGAAAATATATATGAAAATAAATCATATTTTATTTTAAAACAAACTATCATCAGTACTCACGTATTTACGAATTTATTTTTTTATTTACTTATTCATTTACGTGTTTCATGTGTTCTTGTCTTTATTGCTGTAATTTGTAATTATTACTAACAATGATTTATTATTAACACTTTGTTTAAATAAACTCAATTCAAACCGAAATTATGACATAACATAATTTCAATATTAATAAAAAAATAGTGTTATGACTCATGCATAACTATACCCTGATTTAATTTTGGTATTTTGATATGAAAAGGGGGTAACAATGTTATTTAAAATTAGAATTAAATTCAAATTTTGTAGTAAATTTATTTAAAAATGTTCAACATACACCGTTTCTAAAAAATAAATAAATAAGACATGCATCTTATTCATTTTTTTGTTTTGCTGCATGTAGTTTTGGATGCGATTATTGCGTTTGTACTGTAGAAATGGTGTTGCAAATATTCTGTTAATAGAAACCAATACGATTCATATCAACCTCGATCATTCTCGCATGAATCAATAAATATATCATATCGAATTGACATCTTTGGATATTTTGCCTCTAGTTGTTAATCAATATCTAATTACGTATCGACTCTTTGCATAGATAATATACTAAAATCATTTGAATTTATGATGATACTTTAATAAACTTTTAGTGTTATTAACGTTTATTAAATAACATTTATTAAGTTATTTTTTATCTTATGAACAAGCTTACTGCTCAGTATCTTTACGAGTTGAAATGAATGTACTTCATATGACAGTTCATTCAAAGCGTTTGTTTTTTTAGTTTTACTTCTAAAAACAAACGAAACAAAATTTTCATCCTATTTTCAACGACTTTCTACACGTACGATAATTTTGAGGCCGCAGGAATTGACCAGGAAAAGTCACCCATTTTACGCTAGCCGTATTTGAAGTGCCGTCACTGTCAACGACGAACGGTTTTCCACTTCAAGGTCTTGTCAGATGAATTGTATTGGTATTTGTATTGTTATTTGCGTAGATAATGGCTTTGCTTTCTCTTGAGCTATTCTTTTCATGCATTTACTCAACTTATGTCATCCGCAAAGCTGCGTCAACAGTATATCACGAAAATAAAAATTAGGCACAACATCCTAAAATATTGTGTTCTTAAACAATCTTCCCGGGGCAAATTCGTCCAGAATTTTTAGCTAAAGGACCAAGTTAATCCAAATAACTTTCTAGCTATTTTTTTTACACTGACTATTCTGCAAACATCTATGAACTGGCTTGTTGCAAACTACCTACTCTTCTTCTTTCCTGAACTCATTGCCTGCCCCCTTGGCAACCCTGACACCATTCATCAACAAAACAGGTTGTAATGCTATGAGGCAGTGTTCGTTCAACTAGCCTCTTTTTTCAATACCACCAACAATCCCCTTGTTTATGATGAATGATCTATTTTCACTTTGCTGGGGGAAATGGAAATATTCCACAGTAACGCTAATAGCCGCCAACGCTTTCGTGAGGCTTTTCGTGCAGTTCTATGCGTCTGGTGAAGCAGGAGAGAAATTTCGTTCAACAGTCAATAACAGACCCGTACCCGCACTATCACCGTTCCATTTCAAATACCAACAGGCGAAAACTCAACCAAGTTGCTCATTTTCCGACGGTGCGCCTACGACTCCCCGGCCTACGTCATCTTTCCATTTACCGCCCAAGCTCTCGGGATTTGGCGGTCCATATTCGGCAAGGAATGTCGAATGGTCGTATTTATAATCAGTGTTTGTTGTTCACTTTAACACATTTTTGTTACCGTCACTGCGGATTGGTAGCAGCATTTTCTTCGTACTGTTTCTATTCCCACGCTTCTCGTCAGTGTGCTCTCTTCCTGTACAACCGTTTTAACGAAACGGTATCGTACTCGGTTGGCGCTAACGCGACATAAAAACCGTTCGCGAAAGAAATGTTTCGTGTCAATTTACCAACCACCTCTAACCATACCATCTGTGTACGCGTAGTGTTTCGTTTCGAGTTAAGAAAAACAATTCTCCCTCATGGGGTTATAGAATCGCAGTGGTCAGGGCAAATGGCAAAACAGTATGTCTGACCCGTTCCCCTCGATGTATTCGGTCACACACGAATGATGAGTAGAAAAAAAAAATGACTGCAAAGTAAAAGCGTCTTTGATGAACATCAAAGCTTGGGATGTAGATGGAATCATGTTGTCTTTCCCAAACCTGCTTAACCCATTTTTGCTAACATCTTTCAATTGAAACCGCTAACATTGTAAGCGGAATTTTTGTATACACAAAACCTTGCCCAGCAAAACATTAAAAGGCAAATGTTTTGAGTAGAGCCCTGTCATTCAAATATTTAGCTACTGCTTCTCAATTGTTTTTTTACTGAGAGATAAGCCATTTGTATTTACTTTATACACAGTTATCATAAGGAAAAGATTTTTTATTGAATTCCATTTGTTATATTTTTATACATTTGTGCCATCTTCAAATCAGGACTACGAGAGACATCTAGCGACCAAGCTTAATGTAAGTTCAATAAGCTTAGGAGTTGAACTGATTTTATTACCATAGAATTATTTTTTTTAATACTGGTTTAATTTTTGGCGTTTATTTATGTACACAATTTAAAAATCAAAAAATTAAATCGTTAAAATTTTATACATTTTAAATTTATCACTCGCATTTGGGGCCATTAAAGCTAATTATTTCGTTATTCACCAAATTCACTTATCTCACCATACATACTCTATTGTCTACATTTAGGCGTTTGCACACGTGATCGCTCAAATTGCACGTTAAAATCGTCAAACATAAGCATTACATAAAGCACAAATGCATACAGATTCTACAAATTCATAAATTTACAAATTCAATTTATTCATAATTTATTCATATTGTATTAATTGTCTAAAACGCCCAATGGCATGAAACACAAAGAGAACTACATGTTCCATATCGTTGACCAACAATTTTTTGATGCTGAAAATTGTTCATTACATGGCACTCTATCATTATCATTTGGGAAATCAATAAGCGAATGATCTGCGATAAAAAAACGTTCAAGTATGTAACATATTTCGGTGCAAATGATATCAACAAGCAGAAAACAGCATGATATAGCCGAGCGTTTCATTTACGATGATTTACGATTCGTTTTCCAATAGATAAACAGCACTGTAATGTGTATTCTGATAAACCCCTGATTTATGCCCGCGAGCTATTGCAGTTTATCAACAAGCGTCGTTCATATAAAAGCAGAAAGTATGTGGTTAAGCTTTCGGTAAACCTAGGAAAAGGTGTGTAGCTAACGCAGTGAAACTCTTGTCAGTAGTGCGGAAGAATTGTGAATTATTTCTTAAAAAATGATCACCCGACAGTACTACTCTCAGCATCTCGATCTATACCTACGACCGCTGCAATAATAATGGTTAGTGTCGCGAAAGTGAGACACAAACTATGGTACCTGCTTCACGCACTGTGTCACGATCCGAAGCGTCTGGTGCGTGGGATAGTGCTGTTCATCTGCAGCATTGTCGTCATGTATCAGCTGACGGACTGTTTCAAAAAGCTGTGCAATCCTCCAATCTCAACTCACTCGCGGTTCGATCTGAACGACACCATGCTATATCCCGCGATCACCTTCTGCCGCGAGCCAGCGTACAAGTCGGACATAATGGCGAAGTACAACCTGGCCATGCATCCCAAGTACACCAACTCGTTCGATCGGTTTCCCTTCGACGAGTCTTCGCTGGAGCAGCTATTTAACGAAGCCACCTATAATCATAGCGAGTTTTTCATCCAGCACGGCTTGAACGGTGATACAAAAAGTATGTACAAGTGCTCCGAAGCAATTGCGTGGATGTTTGTGTTTTTTGTGATTGGTGATGTGCCTTATTTTCCCCTTTTTATAGATATAGAAGTGAAGGAAAGTTTGCACTTGGACATGGGACGGTGCTACACGCTAAATCCGTTAACCAAAACGAAGCATTCCTGGAAGGAGGCGGGCTTCTCGATCATGCTGCGGCATGATACGAACAACACGCGAGTAAGCGTTGGTGACATGCCACCAGGCTGGCATGTATTTATTCATGACGAAACCGAAGGATTTGCTGGTAAGTCAAAATACACCGACATTGGGCACCGACTGGTACATATGATCTGCTCTAAAAACGAGGAACAAATATATGTAATTTAAAATGCCACCTAACCACCCTGTAACGTTGTGCGGAATGCATACTTTCAGAAAATCGAATGCAATCGTCCGGTCGCGTGGAATACCTGTACCTCGAAGCGAACGAAGAAATGGAAATTCGTTTATCGACTCAGCACTTTTTCATGTTGGCGAGTTACGAGAACGAATGCGTCGAGTTTTCCTCCGTAAGCTCCACCAGGGTAGGTAACTAATTAAACCTTCCAATCGATTATAACTGCTTTTATAACAATTTTCTCCCAACCCAAGTGTGGAGAAATTTGTCACTGGAAAGCAGTAGTAGAATCGGTCGGCTGTTCTGGACCTTGGATGCCGGGGCTGGGGGTTCGGGATTGCGATAATCCCGAAAGCACGAAGCAGCTTATCAAACTATACCGCCAGCTGGAAGATCTAGATGGGACGCAGTGCGGATGCTTTCAACCCTGCACCACCACCATCTACACTGCCTCCGTGATGAACCGTAAACCCTTCCACATCAGTGTTCCTGCTGCACAGCTTTGGGTGTACTACACTTCCAAAATGGTCACTGTATGTACACATCTAGCACAAGTGTTAGTGTTGGTTTTCTTTAAACATTCGGTTTGTTGTTTGTTCTCTCCTTACCTTAGATCGTCGAAGAGTTTCACGGATACGATTTTAATCAGTTCGTCTCGGATCTTGGAGGTTCGCTGGGATTTTTGCTTGGTTTATCTGTACTTGGGCTAATTGGGCTGCTGGAGAAAATTGTGGAGCTGGTCTTCATTCGTCGATTGTTGTCGGAAAAGCGCAAGAAACAAGCAGACAAGGAAGTGGCAAGCAACGATCGAGCGGAATCAACAACTGCTGAACAAAGAACGAACACATCCAACCACTCAGATGAGGTGACACCACCTGAGAAAGGATCACCGACAGGAGCCATTTTGTCATAATGATGATGATCATGAAAATGTAATGAAAACGATGACTCTAAGCTACTCCGAATAAGTGAAATACATAAATGCAATTGGTGTTGAGTTGATGGTAATTGAAAAGATTTCGAATGATTCAGTAATATTTTGTCATTCGCAATTAATCCAAACAATTTGCTTGCAATTAATTGCGGATTCCATGTGGATGCATTAACAGTAAGCTCTCCCATTCATCACATCATGCCAAGCGGTATGTATGTACAGTTCTTCATTGTTTTGTAAACATCGGGATTTCCCTACGCACCCGACACGTTACCTTTGTACCACGATCACCTGTGACGATGCTTCCCTTACGTGCACGAGGGTGATATATACACACAACCACATGTATCAATGTATGCTCGCTCGTGCGTAAAGTACACGAAGCGTACAGCGACAGAGAAAAATAATATGCTGGCCGGTACGCGCAGCACTAACTACACCTGACTGGACAGCTTTACACAGCGTGATGCCCTGATTACGTACGCGATTTTGTACACGAACTATTCTCGAATATACTTCGCTGAATGCAGCATCTAATGCTGATCTCTTCTAGGAGCAGGGCACCCCGTTTTCGGCTCCAAAACAAAACCTCCCAAAAGCATTCGCCGAGTGCACGGCAAAAGAACGAGCAGCCAAAAACATAGGCTAAAGCGAGAGGCAAACACAAGCAACATGCATATATATGTGTGTGAGCGATCGATCGTTCGCACCGTGGCGCTGACAAACGCGCGACGATCCGGTTTGATGGGGGTAGCTTTTTCTCAATGGAGGAGATCCGCCACACCAAATACTTTCCATTCCAGCGACGTCAATCGTTGTTTCGCAGTTGCCGAGAGTGGATCGCCACGTTTTTCGGACGCTGTTAATCAACACGTGAATCTCGTGATCGTTCTTCTTACCGTACAAAATACGTTGCTTAGTCTGTTGTTCTGTGATTTTTGACCGAAGTGAGTATTCCAGAGAGTTCACGTGTTTCTGTACGATTAAATTGGTTAGAGCAGCTTCTATTGTAGTTTCGTGCAAGTGTATGAAGTCATTGATCAATCGGCAACACATTGTACTGTAAACCAACATTGAAACTATGTGAAACAAATGTGTTCAATTTAATCTAATAAGCTCGCATCCACCCTCCCCCATCACGTTGCTGGAATGCGGAACATTGCTTTCGAAGAAAATGGCAAGACCAACAATTTGACCAGTGCCCAATGGTGTGCAGTTTGAAGACCACTGTACCGTTATATTACGTGTGCCACACCGGATGCTTGGTGTAGACTTTTTGGCGAGCGAATAATAGTGCTTGCCGCACCGTCACCGTGGGTGCCCACCCGGTCTGCGTCTTCGGGGGGAATTTGGGGAGGAAATGCAAACTCCACGCTACGGTCGGTATGCGAACGGACAAGTGGCGTTCGATGAGCTAGCTAAATGCGCATCCATCACTTCGTCGAGAAGCATAGAAGGAAAGAGCAATTTGGCTGTACTGCCCGTAATAAGCTAAACCCCGAACGGTACTCGGAATCGGTCGGAGTAGAAAGTGAAATTTCTCGCACATTATGATGCACCCCGGAGGGCGCGCGTTCAGGTTGCATGTGAAGCCTACAACTACCGGCACTGTGATTTACACAATTGACCCTCGAATGGGTATGACAGTATGAGCTGAACAGCGCCACATCAGCCCACGTTCCATCGTCGAAAGAAACCGAAAAAAAACAGACAGTTGCGCTTCCCGTAATCGAACCATGGGAAGTCAAGATTTGCACCCTGTTTAGTACCCTAGTACCAACTTGGTGGTACGAAAGAACCAGCACATACCAGCTAGTGACGCTTTGAAATGAAGTATGACCCTCTAAGACAGGCAGACACTGGCAGGGTGCAGCAGTAGCGTGAATTTTGTAGCTAATACTCTGCCACCCATACATCCCCAAAAGGCCATGTCCCCTGCACATGCTACCTTTTCTCCCACCGTAATACCGTCATCTACAGACGAGCGAAAAAACCTGTTTCTCCTGTTTGTCTAGATTTTGCCGCCATGCAGCTATACACAACTGCCGCAACGTGCCACAGTGGCGCTGATGTTTCTTGTTTTTATTTTGCCCTTTTTTCGGTCCTTTTCCCTCCGGCATGAATGTAACCAACGGTCGCTCTCTGGTTTGTTTATCTCTCTAGCACCAGGCATCGGATGCGGATGACATTCGGGATGCTTAGAAATTGGTAGGGAGGGAACGCAACGCAGAATTGATCATTTAAGATATATCTAACGAAAAGCTAGATCTCAAGTTCTAAAGCTTTGTTCAGGAGAGTTGGCTTCGTCAAGAATTTCACATCCTTGTCAGAAGATGTTGCAGTTAACCCATCCACGTGTAAACGTATAAGGGGTACATTTGATTGCTGCAACATTCCCGGTGTCCTTGAAATTGTGCTCAGCCGGTTTTTAGACACACAGCATAGTCATTCGCTAGCCCCATCTCAACCATGCATAACTTTCTGCTAACGTGAACAGCATTGAGCTACACCATATAATTGCCTACAGGCCCTGAGATCCGTCCGATGCAATTTTTGCCAATAGATTTCTTATTGCCGATCTAGAAGGGACGACTTCATTCAAAATGGAGAAACCGTCCGAGACACTGAAAGTAAATCGGCACAATGCATGTGTTAGATACAGGTCCGTAGTCCAGACGTCTGAACGATCCATTCACCTCGATCAAACCGATCAAACGTAGCACAGCAACGGCAGCAGCGCACGGTTTGAAAAGATACTTCCAAACAGCAAGTCATCAAATCGAATATCGATCGCCTATCGTAAATATCTAATGTTGCCTTCGATCGTAAAGTAAAGTTCAATATTGGATAGGCTACGTTTAATACTGATAAAATGGTAATTTCAAGCTAATAAGGAAAGGAATGTTATGTACTATCAAAAGATCCCCTCGGTTTTTACTGTTTAATAGAAATATTATCTATCAATAGCTTATGTTAAGTAAATTAGAATAGTATGGAACAGAATCGTTTTTAACCAATTTGAACAACTGTCAACAACAACAACTACAACGTTTGGGAACGTGATTCCTGCTCTTTGTGTGCTCTTGTGTGACGAATTACAAGTAGTGCAAACCAGTCAACGCTTCGATTGCTAAGAATGATTCACATCTTGGGAAAATCCTTGAGGAGGTAATATATAAATCACCGAATGGTAAACTTCCCATACCAAGCAATGAATCATACGAGGGAATCAAAATACGTTACGCTAATCCGTTATGGACATTATGGGGTTTGCTTGATCGATATAACGAGCTGCATTACAATAGAAAGCGTTTTCACGAATAAAATATGCTGTTCTTTTCACATAAGTTAATGAAACACGCCTGACTACGCGATGACGACCACACCTTTGTCAACGCTAAAACCGCAAGCAATCGAGGACCTGTTTGAATTTGAATATCGTGTCGTAAAAATCAGCCTGCTATTGAAAGCTTCTTTGGAAAACTTAATGAAGGAATGGAGCCGCTTCGCATGGAGCCGACAAAAAAAAAACAAATCAACCTTCTGGGTCCTGGGTGAATCTTCAAGGTTAAGCTCTATACGCCTCTCAATGAAGTCACACCGGCGAGACATAACGAGCAAACATGCGCGACTGTCAACGCAATGGCTCAAAAAGCAGTACCAATCAGAAAGATCTTGAACCGTCGTGAACCATCATGGGTAAATTCATGAGTGCGTGTTTTCTTTTTTTATGTTAGCAATGATGTCCACGATGATCAATAGTGTGCGATGCCCTGTACATACACTACCGTCGACTAAACTAGCAAATCAAAAAGCTCACCGCGTGTGGGAAATACATAACAGCCATCGACTAAGCAAAAGCGGTAAACAGTGCTGCGCTCGAAAGATCGGCACCTCTGGAAGGGGGGGAGGAGATGATGGCAGTGACTGGCAACGACACCACTATAGGCACCACTCACGAGTGGCAGCGAGAAGGGGAGCACGAAAAAGCTGTTCACCTTACTGCGCAAGTTCTTTTAATTTTTGGTCACTATCGTTTTCTTCTTGTTTCCTCTCACTATCATCCAGGTTAGTTGGTGTGCCGGGCGAGAAAGGTGGACCGCGGTTCCTAGAGCGAGTGCCGCCGAACTAGCCGCCCGAAGGCAAACGGAGCGAGCGGTAAAGAATGATACGACGCACGGTGCAGAGCGAAGGAGCACGAGCGAACCACCGGTCGCTGCTTTGAGCAACTCTTGCCGGGATGCTGAAGGTTGGCGTACATGACGAGTTCGCCGCCTGAACTCCGCGAGTGGTCGTTGGAGTAGTTTGAGCAGTTGCACTCTAGTACAATAGTGGCTGTTGCCGTGAACGGCGACGGATTCGGCTGGAAGTGAGTTAGAAGATTAGCTCGAGCGACACTAGACAGCCAAGAAAGTGCTCTCAGTCGGGTAATACCCAGCGTGCAAGGTATCAGTTTCGAACAGTTAGAGTGTGTATTTTTCTGCATTTTAAACAACTCACGTTCGGTGGTGCTAGGTCGGCCAATCTCGACATAAGCGATTCGTGAAACGTTAAGAAACCAGAATAGGCGCACGATTGCTTAACGCTATCACAGTGATTGAAACGAAGTGCCTGGTGCATCAAAGTGAAGAAGTTAACAAACAGCTGTTTGCGGCAAGACGGAGTAGTACTCATGATGAAGGTTAGAGGAACGCCTGTGGCGTTGGCTTTTACAGTCAGCAGCTGCATGCTACTAGCCCTTCTACCGGTGCATATCGTTGCAAACGACAATTTGCGAGTGGCATATCAATGGAAAGAAATCGATTTCGAATTTCCAAGTGAAACTGAACGGCAGGAAGCGATCGCCAGCAAAAGTTACATTGCGGAGAATGTAATACCGGTTGGGCTGGAGGTGTACAAAAAACGACTATTTTTGACACTACCCCGGTGGAAGGAAGGCATTCCAGCATCGTTGGCCTACATCAACATCAACGGTAAGCTCTATTTTTCCCCATTTAAAAAACGAAAAAGCAGTTTGTAAATTGTCAGCGATTAGCGATCCCTGTGTGACTCATGCAGGATAGCAAATACTCATTGGTATAAAACAGACGCGTGCAACTCATTTGGTTGGCGGGCCGTTTGTTAACACGAACAGCCGTTCAGCGGGTCGCCATATCTAGCTCGTATATCAATCGTATAGGTATTTCATTCCACATATGCACTGGTTAATTCATAACTTGACAGCTTTGCAGGCCGCAAACCAATCCCTTAGGGGCCACCAGTTTGACATACCTGGTATAATGCATGATCGTTACACATTTGAATAAAAATGAACATCTACAGCCGGCAAACTGCGGCGTGCGGCTCCAGCTAGGTGTGCCTAGAGTTCAAGGGTGTTTCGGTTCGTGTTAGGTGCAGTTTCCACTGCACTGATCGAGCCCTGACCACGGTCGTGAAATGAGGAAGCCAAATCAACCGACACGATCGGATTATCTTACCATCGAATTCACACGCCTTTCAATACCGACCGTGTATGTATGTGCGCACGCGCCAACGAATTAATACATCCGCGTACCGCCTTCACAAGCGCGTGCCCCTGTGTTGGTGTACACAAGAACCGCGAAGGTGCTTAGATTAAGGCCACCTTCAGCTGTACAGTTGGAGGTTAGAGCAACATTTTGCGGCTAATAAATTATGCGGTCACTTTGGTAGCACAACTTCCCATTATTGTTTCATGCTATTGTGCGCTACTGTTTTAGTCACACACAAACACACACATACACACACACCTCCGGGTCACGCTGTACCATTGGTACAGCTGAATGTTAGGCTTCAAACCCATACCCCCCCCGCCTCCCTTAGTGATGTCAACTTTAATTGCTCACAGTATCGGCCAGGTGGATAATGAAATGTACATATATTTATTACTCAAAATGCATGATAATTATTGTGTAAAAACAAACACTTCACCGCATCTTAAGCATCCAATGCAACTACTATACGCTAAATAAGCATGAGTTATTAGATTTTAATTTTAAACTATAAAAACTCAAATGCAATGTTACACAAAGTGTACTATTCAAACTGAATGTGTAACGTATTATTAAAGTATTTTTAATTGGTACAACAACTGCAATTGATTAAGTCACGGTTATCCACTAATGAGTTAGTCGGCTTTCTGTGATTTACCCGAATAAACCATAATAGCAAATGGAAATTCCATTCAATTATTCCATTTCAAATTATGGGTTTCAACAGCATGAATCACTCTAGCTGAACCTAAGGTATCGCTTTGAGATATTGAATTTAAGCCTTATACATCATTCATCATTATAAGAATCTATCTATCGTAGGTGAATTGGAATCTCCAGTTGATCGGATGAACTAAATGTCATACGATCAGTCATACAAACAGTACAATCAATTATGTTTGTCTTGTGGAATCTGAAACAAGCTGTAATGCTAACCCAATGCAACGCCGGTTAATTCTAATGTACATAAGGGGAAGTTACGATTACCGTCTGGAACTGGTTCACCACCCGAGAGTGAATGCTCGCATGGGTAGCCTTGTACCACTACAAATAAGTGATCATGTCTCGCGATCGATTAACAATCATTTAACCCTTTTGGCCATGCACCGGTAACTGACGCCTTCGGATGGTGCAGAACTACAGCTCAATAATAGTGTGGAAAAAAATGCATATCATGGCCCCAGTGAATGTTACTATTGTCTTATTAAAGTTCCAAGGTTGGGTGTTTGTAGCACAGGCTCGCGGCTCCCACAACGAGGGTGTGGAGCTACATTTTAGCACGTTTCCCTCTCTGCAGACACAGTTAAACAACCAATTGCGAATGCTCCAGTTCGAGCGCAACAAGTTTTCGGTCGCTTTGAATGCTTGTTTCAATCAATGTATTTGTATTATAGATTGTTGTCGTGTCGGGCAACGATTCGGCTAGCAAACACTAGTTTAATTTACACGATTCGGACAACGAGCAGACCTAAGAGCATAGTGAATCGCTATAGTATATTTATAGTAGTTTTATACGAAAACAACATTCCAGATCTCTTGTTTGAATTGTTAACTATTACTATTTCCATCCATCATCATCCGATATTATAATAAGCTTGAGTAACTAAAACTGGTTATTTCTTCTTTTCAGAAACTACAACACAATCACCCCGCCTGCACCCCTATCCAAGCTGGAGTGCACACCGGCGCACCAGTGAAACGGAAGCTCCGGAAATCGTGTCACCCTTCCGGATACGAGCTGATCGCTGCGGCCGTCTCTGGGTGTTGGATACCGGTGTGGAGGAACTGCTGGGAAATACCACCGTCACAAGCCCAACTTCCCTGCTAGTGTACGATCTGCACAACGATAATCTGCTGCGCCGCTACAAATTCCCGGCGGATCATCTCAAAGAGAACTCCTTCTACGCCAACATTGCGGTAGAAGATAACGATTGCGATGACACATACGCTTATGCGGCCGATCTCGGTAGCCCGGGATTGGTGGTTTACTCCTGGAAGCAGCAAGAGTCGTGGCGTGTGAAACATCACTACTTCCATCCCGACCCACTGGCAGGCAACTACAACATAACCGGTATCAACTTCCAGTGGGACGATGGGCTGTTCGGCATAGCGCTGAAACCACAATCGGACGGCTATTCTACGCTTTACTTCCACCCGCTCAGCTCGTTGAACGAATTTTCCGTGTCGACTAAAGTGCTTCGTAATCAAACGTACGCTACCGAATCGGGCAACTACCATGAGTTTAAGATTTTGGGATCCCGCGGACCGAACGGTCAGGCCGGGGTGGCGTTCGTCGACCAGAAAACGGGCGTCATTTTCTACGCGCTGCCGAACCTAAATGCCATCACGTGCTGGAAAACGTCTAATCGCGCATACACAATCAAATCGCTCGGTCGCGTGTATATGAGCACCGTTGACATGGTGTTCCCCAATGATGTTAAGGTAGACGACGAAAGTAACCTCTGGGTGCTTTCCGATCGGCTACACCAGTACATGTACGAATCACTCAATCGAAACGATGTCAACTTCCGTGTTCTGACCGCCACCGTCAAGGACGCAATACAAAATACGGCTTGTGATACAAACATTAAGCCACTGCCAGATATTATTACCAATCTGGGTGATATTCTGCGACCCTCGACAAGCACCATCGCACCCAAGGCTGGTTCGAGCAGTGCATGGCCATCTCCTTCGCATACTAATGCGATAGTGGTACTTTCGATGCTTATCACTATGTTGCGAGTGTCCTACTGCATCAGGATATAGGGACGGACGGGCACCATCATACCGTTCGAATCGATTTATCTTTGTTTGCTGAGCAACTAGAAAATCAGGGATCTGTGTGAGATATTGCATGCGGCAAATCAGTTGTAATACTTACATTTTCGTTTCTGTTAGAAATATTGATATAGAGCCACGTGTTACTTGTTATGCTTTGTGTTTGCTATCAGTATTCAATCAACTCAATGGAACTGCTTTCACACAGTAGATGTAATCATATCTATCGGCTATGGAGGAAAGGCATTCTATCTGACCACATTTACATACTTGAAGCGAATCCTCTTGTATTTCGAATTTTTGAAATGGAGGATTCATTTTCATCGAACCCTTGCACATAAACTATTGCTAAATTGCATTCTTTCGGAAGATATATCATACTGTGACTCTCTGCTACCTTCTATGCCCGAGCTTACTCGTTGTCCAGCACAGACACATTCACTTCTCTCCACGGTACTCATAACCGTTGCCTTGAGCTTTTTGAGAAAGGTTGCGTGCAGTTGTGTCATAATTGTTAATCATTAGTCATTGTACCAAAATACATGTAGAACAGAAAAAGGCGTTGAAATAAATACAATTTTCATAAACATTGGAGCATAATTCTGTGGCTTACCATACCCATCAAATATCAGCTATATGGTATATTCTATTGTTTCTACGTCATCATTTTCAGCGCACTTATACCCTACGAATTCGTAATGTGAGTTTTTAATTTATACATTTATTTTATTATGTTTCCATTCATGTGCTATACCTCAGGTGACACGCTACGCATATAGATATAATCGAAAGAATAGGTTGAGTTTATCGCCTAATGAATACACTTAACAAATGAAAAACACTATTAACATGTTTCGTTTTGCCTAGCGTGGCACAATCTCACGTAGCTGTGTATATATGTATATGCATAAAAGCCCTTATGTATATGTACTATACATAACTGCTATGTACATACAACCCATACAAACATTGATTGCTATCGGAAACTAGAAATATGCACACTAAAAACTTACGTCAACAATTGCTTCTTGCACTAGGTTGCTTATCGTTCAATAGTTCTATCAGCGAATATGTTACAACACTCGTGTTTATGCTCTCCGAGAACCACTGTCACGACGGATTTTTTGGCCATCCCTTGAAAACGTTGTAATTTAAAACAAAACGTCTGCTGTTAAGTGCGTGCTTCGGAACTGGCACCAATTCAGGTGAGTGCTGTATAGTTAGATGTGGTTTAAGCTACACACAATATACTTCACAAATATATTTCCAAATCTATAGCTCATACAGTGCGGCGGATTGATAAACAGTATCATTCAACTGGCGATTTCTTGGGTAGTTATCTCATTTATGATACACCATTTGTTGCTTTTTACAGATGAAGCATGTTTAATCAAACCGAAAGTATAGTTTTACGTTGGATGAGAAGGTGAAGGTGAGATGAAATCAATGTATCAATCAATGCTTATTTGTAAAAACTATTCCACTCGCGGAACAAGTGATAAAAGTACTTTAGTTTAAGGGTAAAACTAAACAATGCAACAATAATCAAGCATGGGACAGTTTCATTCTTCTCTTGATTCCTATTGTGAGGCATACATGAATATACAGTTTTTATAGCAAACTCATACTTGCGTCATACAGTTATAGCCAAACTAACTCAAAATGGTTCTACTTCCCTGTTGTAGAATCCTCTACACGCCGCCACAATTAGAGACCCTCGTATGAAGCGTATTAAAGCCGCACATTCAAACAAAACCGATACCAGACGACCACAAAGACAAATACCGAAACAAAAGAGGACAATGAAATTAGCAACAGCTAACATTTATCAAGGAATATATGCGAAGAAACTAAAAAAATTAAGATATGCTTGCAATACAACCTTTTAGTAAATCCTATTGTAATTTTAAACAGCTCATGTTAAATCGCATATTTTCATTACTCACTGAGAATGGAAATAGAAATAAAAAAGGAAACAAAATACAGGGAAACACACATGAGGCATGGACATGGAGCGGCAAAGAGAAAGAAATAGAGAGACAGAGAGCGAGAGAGAGAGAGAGAGAGAGAGAAGGAGAGGGGGAGAGAGAAAGTGAAGGAAAGAAAGAGTTAGGCATGGACTATACTTTAAAACCCCTAATACTATAGCGTGATGTTTGTACTCAAATTTAAATACCCAATTGTCGATCACGAACAGGGGATGGAAAGTCCAACAGTTCCAATACGTAGGTGGTGAGAATAAAAAAGAATCATCACAATAACGGCAAACAGGGCTAACTTAAAATAGTTTGATTTTAAAAGTAGTTACCAAATACGATATAAGTTGTATAAGTAGCAATGAAGAACGGTTTGTGAAAAGCGAAGAACCCAAAACGTAAGACCATATCCAACAAAACATACGTGTAACATGTAATAAATATAAAAAGATTTCCGACACTTTCACTGTTGAATAACTTATCCATTCATGATCCATTATTACAAGGGCAAAGCAAATGCTTTATGAAGCTTGAAACTATTTATTAAAAGCATTATTTAAAGAAGAATAAAACAACTTCAACACCACACCATACACCATCTTCACCGTAACAAATCACATTAAACCTTCTTCCCGTATTACCACATCTAAAAACAATCAAACAAAAGAAATAGAGGAACTGTGAAATTGTGCTAACAATTTCGCCTGCCTTCGACGCTCTCAGGCAAGGGACTTTCCACTCAACAAAACTGATATGACACATGGTCAAATTGCTAAAAACAGCATCAAGCTCTGACCAATGTCGCCGACCCTTAATGAAGCTGGTTGAAGCGACGCTTCTAACCACTCAAAGGGTGGGAACGGAACGATGTCCGTCCAACATCAACTTTGTGATTGCTGAGAGTAGAGTAGTGTTCTGGCGGCACGACTTTCTCAATACAATCACCTGTTCGATCACGATTAGGCTGCAGTTTTTGGCAATAGGATTAGAGTAACATATAAAAGGAGTACAAGTGATGAAGTTAGAGGTAAAGCTTACAAAAGATTCAAACGAAAGGGGATCCACGACCAACTGAAACTATAACTATTTACTAATATACGCTATCTCCTCTTTCACTCTCCCTTTATCTCTTCCTCTTTGTTTAGCTGGTACGTACGGCTTATGGTTAAAATCGTCGAGTAATGCGCTACAAATTCATTGCCGGCTTATGGCTGCCAGCTGAGGTACGATGGTACTGCACCTTGTGGACGCTTACTGTAAATAAGGAAGTAAACCTGGGAGTGTACGAGTGAAAATTGCATAAATAGAACGCAATGCTTGTTTTGACCATGGTTGTACTTAACTATTCATGGATGGGGTACTTAACTATTACCGTATGATGTGGTGGAGCACGGCCAAATTTACCATGGAAGATGACTATTATTATTTGTTATTGAAGATACGCGTTCACTATAACAGCGTCAGACCAGGGAGAAATGGGGGGAAAAAATCAATGAGCTACGTTTCTAACATTATTTTCATGGATTTTACTGACATACATGAATATGATTCCACGAGAAAAAAAAATCTAATCAATTTTACTGTTAACAATTTAGTCCACCACCATAATAAATCATAAAGTATACCACACCATTTATAGTTATTGTTATTGAGCATATTTAGAAAAAAGCTAAAACAGAAAATTATAACATCAATAACATATTAAACTAAAATGTGAGCGAAACCTTTAAAAAACATCGCATATTCAATGTTAAACCTACGTGTATTCCAAATAATGTATGTATTTTAAAACATCACAAAAAAGCCAAATTAAAGGAAAACGAAAGAAACATTAATTCCATTTCCATCCCGTGTCACAAACTAGTTTCAGATAATGGCCATTTTTTAAATCAAATGCATTAAAATTATCGAAAACAAGGCAAATTATAAACGTGTTTCAATCACTGCATATAGTTTACGCATATCTTTTCACTAATTCACTTTCGTAGTTACAATGGACAACAATAGTTTCACAATATTATCAGGCACTACAGGCAACATTATTGCTAGTGTGAATTCTAAATGTATAGTAAGAAATATATTCATGATTTGAAAGCATTCTAGTATGGAGTTAAAGGTAATGAGTGACTGTTACTATATTGTTTTTTTTTCTTTTAGGAAGCGAAAATAGGTAATATTACCATGTCGTTATTGTACGAAAACGCGTTATAATAGCAATTTTGTATACCAATATATAGTTCTACTGCAACAATAACAAATACAATGAGCTATTTACCAATACATATGCTTAATCAGCTGCCATGGTATTGCACTTCGTCTACGATGCACATGATTACTAGTGCGATGCAAACACCACAATTAAATATGTTACAAGACAAGTTTAACGTCCAAACGCATTGAGAATTGGGCATTTATCTAATTGCTGATTAAGAAAGTAATTAAAAAATCTTGACAGATTATAAGATTTGTATAGCTGATGGGTGTGTAATTTTTGTGCATACATCAACAAAGCGAAACGCAAACATTTTTGCCATTATGCATGGTGGCAATAGTTGAACAGCTCAATTTTTCTCAGCCCTAACCTTAAATTGGCGGCGATTTTTATGTGCTCTACTTTGATGTGGATATTTTTTTACATCACGCAATTGAGCATTTTAGATTGATTAAACATAATCTCAGGCCGTATCCTTTTTACCATTGTTATCGTATAGATTTTACTAAACCCAACTTCCTTACCTTATGTTTTGGTATTTTAGGATTATTACAGAATTATTGCCTTAAAATTTGTTCACCTACGGAACATTTTCGTCTTTTTTATAAAGATTATAGAACTGTAGAAAATTATTTAAAACCACATACCGCTGCTATTAACACGCTGGCGAAAACCAGATAAATGTCACAACCAAATGGTGCTGCACACTGGATGAATGAATATTCTTTTTACATCCCATTGTCATTTGCATAAAATAAACGGAAAGTTGCTGCATTCTATAAACCGTGTATAAGAAAATAGAAACAAACGTATTATTTACCGTGTAAATGTAAATCTTTACCTTTTATTTACTTACATGTTTGAATTCGACTACCACCCAGCATCCAGGCCGTTACAGGATGCGTAACTCACATTAATCTTAAGGTAAGGTATCTTAAGGTATGCTCCTAATATGCCATGGCCACGTCTTCCTTCTTCATCTCGTATTTATGGATAGATCGTTGATAATGGAAGCTGTTGCATCAACGGTGGTAACGCAGCAGACGTGACCGCCGCTAATAGTGAACGATGTTGTGCAACTGGATTGTGTGGTAGCAGCGCTGTCTGAGGCAATCACCGGAATCGCGGTGGCATCATCGGCAGCATAGGTGCTCCAGGAAAAACTACACCCATGCCTGGTACAGTTGGAATTTGCGTAATTAAACCACCTTTTCGATGCAGATAAAAAACAATGGAAAGAAACAAACGCAAAACGACATATCGTATTAGAAATGATATACTGGATTACGGCGTTCCATTCAACGTAAAACTATATTATTTGATTTTGGGGATTTCATTCATTTGTATTTATTCCGAACCAAAACGACGCTGCTAATGGTGATGGTGATGATAGTGGTTGTGATGGTAGTAGCAGTCGTAGCATAAATATTAGTATTAGCGGTTATATCAATAGTAGCAGTAACAAAATTAAGTCAACATTATTACGATAAAACAAATCATCCAAATGATAACCATATCCAAAACAGCAACGACAACGTGTAGTGATATAGAACATAGATACGAATAACAATTGTTTTGCTTATCTGCTCGAGTTGTTCTTGTTTAGTACTGCCAGATTGTTTGAATTTCCAACCGCACGAGTCGAAATGCGACCGCTTTCAGCGATGTAAACATAGTAATGTACAATATAATTGCGATGACGAACTTTGGTAGCTTTATAGCGACTCTCTTAAATCATTGTTTAAGAACCCTACAAGTATGAAAGCAAAATTATTAACACGAATCTACAATGATCATACTGAGACATATATAAGATCAATTCCTAAAAAATGTGCAAACAGGAAAATTAATCAATCGACTACGTTAAGATTTTACAACATTTGACACAAAAAAACACACACAAAACACGAATATATTAATAACTACAAATAGGCATTCATATGATTAGTTTGTTATTTCAAAGGCAACCAGGACAAATGAAAGGACATAATATAAAAAAAAATGAAAATGAAATGAGATACATAATTAAATGTGCAGAACATTTGTTTGAAATTGGAAAAAATAGTTAGGTAGTTAAGAATTGTTGGCCGAGATTGTTGGTATTTTCGGCTATGAATGAAAGTGCAAACAATAGTAACATCTCGGCGACGATTCTAAGCATACAGAAGCCCCTAAAAGTAATGCTATACACTAACACACATTTAACACAAGATTATCAACAATAGAGGAACCAAACCTAGAACACGCGCACACACACGCACACTCAAATACACTCACAACAAATACACACACACATACACACAAGGTTACTGCCAGAAGGGGTAGAATACACATTTAAGTGATGTTAGTAGTATTTTTATAGGCTTATCTTAGACACGGGGAAGAGTGGTAACAGGTATGAAATTATCATCCAGCCCTTTATAACATTTTATTTCATTTTTCATTTCTCGATTGTACTGCACTGGTGTCCTGCAAAAGAAAAAGAGACAACAACAGGAGTCGGCACCGTGGATGATTTTTCCCTGCATCAACCCAGCATCACAAGCAACCCATATCTGATAGGGGCACTCTCTCAAAACAATACGGAATATAATATCTATGTTTATTGTTGCGTATTACCCCATTTCCAATATTTAAGTACTTCAATCATCAACATTATCCGTATGACCGCGGTACAACACATTACTAGCAATAAATAAATGACAAACAATGATACATCATGCAAATTACGTGCTGAAATCAATAACACCTAAACATTGATTAGAGACATAACCGACACAATAAAAGTAAATAAATGTGTTTTTTTTGCTTTGCATTGCTTTGCTCTAAATAGGCTAATTTGTATTACTATTGATAAAGTGTATAAAAATTAGTCTCGTCTAAGGTAAATAATAATGAAAATTAGTTAAATCTATCCTTGCGACTGATGATGGATAACTGTAGATGTCGATCAAACATTCATCTACATCTTCGATACATTGAAATAGTATATATTCCTCAAAGATGGTTAGTGCCAATATCTACTCATAAATATAGCGTTGCATGTACGAAGAAAGCGCTTTGTTCTCGTTTATCATACACCCACATTGTTCAACCACATAGTGAACAACCAATTGAGAGTGTATCATTGAATGTAATGTGTGTAAAAACATCCTATTTTAAAACAATTCAAAATTTTTGTTATTTGGTTCATTGTTACACATGCACAGTAAAAAAAGCGTTATGATGTTAAATTACAAACTCAAAGTTTGTGACAGCACAAAATTAAATTAATTAAGCAGTAGAACTGGGAAAACACAAAAAAATTGCTTGAAATATACGAATTCTACGATGATGTATACGTAACCCATTTTCGTATAAACTATAAATATAATCAATAAAAAAATTATAAATACTCACCATGAAACATAAACTTTAAATTTAAACAAGCTTGCAGCAAACTAAAGCTTTTAAAAACGTACTTAATGCAATGGAATCTCTTTGGTGCTCTCAAATCGATATTAAGATAGTTTAAATAGTATTAGGACAGTACACAGGGTTTTCTAGTGGTTCTCATAGTTTTGGGACACATTCTTGACTCTTTCATACAGGAAGTGAACGTTATGTCACGGGAAGTGGATCATTTGGAATCCAACAGCAAAAGTATGCCGTAGAGTCCAATTACCGTCACATAATCTATAACCGTCTTTATGAACACGGTATAACCCTCAATTGTTTCCCTAAGTGAACACGGTATAACCCTCAATTGTTTCCCTAATTCATTGCTTTGCCCTAAATAGGCTAATTTGTGAATTATTGTGAATATAATTATTATGAATATAATTATTGTGAATATTGTAAATGTGTTGTTCTCGAGGGGGATTATTGGTCCGTCGAACTAAAAAAATTAATTAAATGAAAATAATTCCTGCACAAAAGAGTCATGAAATTGTCCCAAAATTATAAAAACCCCTAAAAAAACCTCTGTATTGTCGATTATCCGGAATCTCATTATCCGAGGGAGAGTTCCTCTTCGTTTTAAAAAATCGCAGCAATAAAACCATGTTTTTCTAATGTCAAATAAAACAATAATACGCTACAGTACTCGATGGATTGTAATTTGTCACTACTTGTATGTTTTTTGTAATTATTGCAAATTTTACTTAAACAGTTGATTATAAACGATATGATAATTTGCAACATTGCTGTACAGATATTATCCGATATACGCTATTAAGGCGGACCAGAGGCAATACCGTATCTCGATTATTTGCGTAAGACAAATTTCGAGGTTTTTAGTCAAATTGTAGCTAGTTTTCGTATAATCTAGCTTGAAGTGGTAGGTTTTAGCCACTAAATTAGTTATTTCATTTGATTTCAACTGGAGATTACAATTTTGTAGAGGAAATCGAGGTAAAATGTGCATGTGAGGCAAAATGGGCCCCTTCTGTTTAAGCATTATTTCACTACAAATATACTTTTAAATGTTCAAAATGTATTCATTAGAGTGTTCTATGAACGCCGTGTAAGTTTCATAACCCTTAAATAACAAATAACCAAGAAAAATGCAAAATAAGATATAGCAGCGGTGGCGTGGTAGGCCAAAATTGAGGTGGCAAGATGGCGTGGAGGCGTCCGCCATTAAGGCCGGGATAACGGACTGGAAGACGAAGGTGCGAGACCGTGAGCGGTTTCGGACACTCCTGAGGCAGGCCAAGACCGCAAAGCGGTTGTAGCGCCGGATAAGTAAGTAAGTAAGATATAGCAGCATATTGATGTAATTTTTCAAAAATAAGCTTAAACCAGTGTCACAGGGATGTGTGGAAGTTTCACATGGTTTATTTTTAAAAATATGATATTTCTATACAATTTGTCTCAATAAAGCAAGGCGATTGAATGCGTATTTTTACTAATATAACAAAAATACAAAAATGCTTCACGTGGGGCAAAATGGGCAGATGCTTTTGACATATGGCGCTTGGTGAGGCTATGGTGTTGTATTTGTCCCCACAATAATGGTAGTAGGCACAGCTTAAAAAGATTCGTTTTGTAGATTAGAACGTGTAAAAACTGTTTTAATTTTGATAACATATTTTTGGAAGAATTTTAGGGGCTTTCTTGAACAGGAAAACAAAAGATAACAAGAGAATACATTTCACGAAACGTGCGCTGAAGCATAGACCATTACCTAAGGCGCAGTTGTTGTGAGCCACATTGCCCCAGTGTTTTGACGTTTTACAGTTTGTTTACATATGCCTATTTTCCCCCGCGTGTCAATATAGCTTCACGTAAAACGTCAACATTTATTTAACACTTTTTTCATGTTTTTAAGTTGTTTTCATTCTATGTGCCGCTTTTAATCCATAGATAAATGGTGTAGGCATACAATAATGCAAGAATAATTGTGTTTTGTGGCATATTCAAAGGAATATTCAATAAACTGCTTAACATGCCCGGTCTCATGGTACAGTCGTCAACTCGTACGACTTAACAACATGCCCGTCATGGGTTCAAGCCCCAAATAGACCGTGCCGCCATATGTAGGACTGACTCTCCTGCTATGGGGGGAAATCAATAAGTCACTGAAAGCCAACCCCACAAGTGTGTTGGCAGGCCTTGACCGGCATCGGTTGTTGAGCCAAAGAAGAAGAAGAAGCTTAACATGCCCATTTTGCCCCTCTCTCCCCTACCTTATTTTATATTGATAAGATGAAGATGGCTTAAAATTGGACCAAAAAGGAATGTATGTTACATTTGACATTCGGTGTGTCAAATTAGTACAATTTGCTCGAAGTATTATCAAACTTAGAAAAACGCGTATATAGAGTTATAGCGTATATCGGGGAATACCTGTATTCTGTTATGATGTGATGTAATGATTTTTTGTTTGTTCTAAACCAGGGGTCTCCAAACTTTTCTCTTTGCTGTTTGCATTGCTTCCGACATAACGTTATTGAGGGCCATTTTGGCGTTACCTGTAGCTAATGCGTGAACGTTAAATCACGTTTGTATAAGAAAATACTAACTGAATGTATACATTTTTTATAAATTTTAAATTTAAACCTAGATTTTTGTCTTTAAAACGAAAAACTTTAAACATTCATTTAAATATTTTTTTAATTAACTATTTATTTTAACATTTACAAAGCCAAACCAGCGGCCCGCATAACAGACTCTCGAGAGCCGAATGCAGCACGCGTGCCGTAGTTTGGAGAACCCGATTTTGAACGAACCGTCCAAAACGCCATATTGCATTGATGTGATACACAATTTTTCGAATACTTTCCATCAGATTGCAAGTATTCTTACTCTTTAAAGTGAAAAAACAACGGTTTAAATCGCCTAATAGTTAAATAACCTTTCAGAGATGTCCAAATCAGCCAAGAATAGAACCTTCAATTCCAAATAACGACAAATGCTACCAATGTGTCTGTAGTCAAAATGCATTTTTACCAAAAACTTTAGTAAAACTTATCTAAAAAACCATCAATGGGACAAATATGATGGTTCGTTGCACCCCTAGAGCACACCGGATCGACGTACTACTGTAAATGTAGTGACAACAAATTTTACTAGTTTTTTTTTAATCAAGATGTGGAAAGCATAATGTTGCAATATGGAAAACAAGTATTGCGCACAGTTTTAAATTGATTTTCTATGTCTTGACATTATAAATCAATTGTATTGAAATAGTAATGTTATTTTCATGTAGAATATTCACAAGTACATCCTTAACAAAAATAGTGCTTAAGCTAAGTTTTATCGCTCAGTAAGCTTGTATATAGTAAAATTATTTTAAATTAATTAAAAACTTGCATAACAGTGAAATGCACATTCGAAAGAAAACCAGCATTTTTTAATGAAAATAAACCGAATACATTAACACAAAAGAGGAAGGGGATGGTGCTTCCAAAACAAATCACAATGATATAATGATACATAGTTAACATTAGTGTGAAAAAAATATTATAGTCTATATGAGTAGGTATGTGCCTCGCTATTATACCTTGGGCGGACACAGTTTGCGCACGAGGAAATCTCGAGTGCGTTGAACTCGAATTTGTGAGACGTCATTGCACTGTAGAAAATACGGGATATACAATAAGATAGCAGAAGGAGATAACACCGATAAAAATGGAACGATATTGAGTTTCTTCGTTAGGATAAGTTACAAATTAAATTAGAGTAGAACATTTCGGTGGGAAACAATGTCAAAAGAGTACCGGTAAGTTACAGGGCCGCGATATTTGTTTTACATAATTAGCTATGCTAATTCACAGGTCTATTAAATCGGCCAGAAATTATATATCTTTCATTAAAGGATGCAATTTTGCAGGTCAATGTGATGGGCTTTTGGTGCAGATTTTTGTTTTAACTCATTCCTAGTGATTTATATTTTGTAGTTGAACATTTTATGAAATTATTTATAAGCAAAGGACAAATTAAAATAACGAAATTGTTCAATGATACATGCTACCTGTGAATTGTACCACGCGTTTCAAAAGTTATGAAAAGGAAACCATCATTACTATTTTGATTTCCAATACGATATCTGACACATACACTTAGAGAAAAGCAAACCGCTAATTTAACTGCAGAAAATAACTCATTTAGCAAATGCAGGCAACATAAATTTAATCGTGTGCAATTATATCATTATCTTGCATTTGGATTCTGTAATGTAAAACACATTGTTAATCGACATCCTTACAATATATAGCAATGTGGCACTAACACGTTTTCAGACTTATTCGTTTTTCTCTCTTTTTTAAAGCCAATCTGGTAAAATAACGTTGCTTTAAGTAAAAAAAAATTCTTTCAATTTTGCAAACCGTGACTTTTATTTTTAAAAAGTCAGTGAAACTATTTCACACAATTTATTTGATGCACAATATGCGATTTTGAATATAAACTATACATATTCTTTTCACGTTCGTTCGTTTTTACCTGGTTAGTGTTCTTTGCTTTTGTAAATTTAGAGATAAAATAAGTAGTGGTCCTGGTTCATAAGTAACCCTATACTATTGTATGAATTTTCTCCTTTTTCTTGTTGCACAACGCTTTCAAATCTTATAGTAAAACGATAAAGAAAAACTATCGATCAAAATCATATATTCTGAATCTGACTGAAGTAAAAGCAAAATCAATCATAGAAGGGCATTAAGATGAAACATGGCGGATGTAAATAAAATTCAAAAAACTACCAAAACCCTGTAGGTACCCAGTTATACTAAAATAACACCATTGGTGTGCTATAGTTTGTTGGCAGCTTAACACTACCTTGCCTCCTGTTTTTTTTTTTTTTTTTTTCAACAAACCTCACAGATTATGTTTGTGTTTTACAATACAAAACCCAGAACAAGGTAAAAAATAAAAAATAGTATGTGTCATACTAAGTTGTATGATAATCTTCTGACTTAAGCTTTATAGTATATAACTGCAGTATATAGTCAATTTATATATGGAGCAAAATTCGTTAAAGTTATTGAGTATGTCGGTATAGCTTTGAATGTTTTAGCTTATTTGTGTTTCATTTGATATTAGTGAGTGTTTCACCACTGTACACATCTATCGTTCTATCCGGAAGTGCTTCATTCAGCTACCTAACGAATGAATTATATTCGTTTCCTTAACGTTGTTTTATTGAGAAACACATTCTCAATAATTTGGCCCGTATCAGACCACAATCCAAAGCTATCTATGCACATAGCTAAGGGTACAGGAAAATCGCCACTAAATTGTGTAATGATCACTTTCGATAGTATTGATTGTACCTACCTGGACCAAGACCCATTTGTGGGGGACCAGGACGAAGCATGTTTCCCCCTAAAAGCGCCAAATTGCCTCCTCCCGGTGGACCAATTGCTAGTCCTTGACGCATCATTGGAGACATAAGTGGGACGGGGCCTCCCAGAGATACAGGAACCTAAAAGTGAAAATGAAAAAAAGACCCGTTTATACAAATGTTAATATATCCAATTTTGAGTACTCTGTAATATTAATCTTCGTTTCAAGTAAATGCAAGGAGATTTCGTACCGATACCAATAGCATCATCCATGATAAGTTATACACCAGAAAAATACATACATTTGCGCTATTCAAACATCATTCAAAATAAACATAATCAAGTTGACGAATCAGGACTGACAGAACTACTCACTAACTACATTCAAGCAAATCTACTCAATCGACATTGTAGCTACACAGCATTGCTAATGATATTCTACATTTATTCTTAAACTGACCATTCCGATTGGCATTCCTGGTCTGCTGGCGGCTGCTGCTGCAGCATTCGCTGCGGCTGCGTTTGCTGCCTGAAACCGATGAATCATTGCAGCACGATTCAATTCCTCGATCTGTTTGTGATGGTTGGCTGCAGCGGCATGTGCATGTGCTATCACAGCGGCTTGCTGAAAAGCACATGAAAAATTATAGTCACAATTTCCAAAACGAACTTCATTTAGCACATTCATGAAATTTTGTGATGAAATTTTGTATTGAAATCGTCATTAAAATAAAAAATATATATAAGAGGGCAAGAAGGAAGGGATTAGTTCCTGAAGACGGAAGCACGGTAAACGGAGTTCTATTGCTGTGCATTTTGTATCAGGAAGAGCTGAGTGAGCTTATCTTTGTTGAGATTATGTTTTGGATCCGCTTCCTTTGTCGTAAATCATATACGCAGTTTCATATCGGTTTATATAGACTTAGTAGTTATACTCATTTGTGCTACGTAACCGGAAGATAACCAGTCCTGGCTACGGAGGGACGGTTTTCATTGTAATCAAACTACGTCCATTCTTTACCAAAGTTGGTGCGTCTACCATTAGACCATTCGGGGTCCCTTCTTTAAAGTCATTCATTTTATTATTTTGCACAGTTCTGGTTGCAATCTACCTAAAAATCAATTTCTACTATTTTATCCGTTTCCATAACAACAGAAGAATTGTATTTGAATCTTTTGTTTCCCCTGAGAGCAGAACATTCGTCCAACAGAATGGTCAGAAAGATTAGCAAATATCTAAAATTAGTCTTTATTTTCACCTATTCTATCAATCTATCTAGTAACTATTTGAAAATGTCCTTAAATATTTTCAAAAATACCGAGTAATAATAGTTTGCAACAACTGCGTTCCATTTTACAATTTATAACAAGTTTAACAATTATAATTGAACGCAGCCTATCAATATGAGTACAGGCCACTCAAAAGTCAATATTTCTTAAAAATCTGTAATTTAAAACACCAATACGTTCAGCGGTGCAGAGCACTATAGGAATTTATTAAAGTAAAAGCGAACAGGTTAATAATATTCCCGAACACCCATGCATAAAAGCCCGTATAAGATATGGAAAAAACGAAACTCAACCAATAACAAATCTACAAATTTGAAAAAACAGCATAAAAACAAAAAATAGATCAAAATACGAAAAACTGTTTTGTTATGAAACATTAAGTGTATTACGGCTAACTAAAAAACTAAACAACACTAAGTGTGTGATAACTTTTTGTATGTTCCTATCAGTCCACAAAGTACCCTGTTAGTTAAAAAGGCAGCTTAGAGATAGGATGAAAGATACAATCAACCGATATCATTGACCGATGTTACCATTCCGAGTCCGAAAATGTATGCTACGCTCCAACATTGACTACATAATCCGTCTGTCAAACGTACGGTACGCATCCGATCACATTCATATAAAAATAATTTATCTCACGCACCATACATCTCAACAATTAAGAAAAGCTACTCAGTAAATTAGGATAGGGCAATGGCATGACAGGAAGTTGGATGGATACGTTAAGAGTGAAAACATAAAACAAACGGAATATTAGGACTCACCTCTTGTGGCGACATCATTCGATTATCTTTCATAGCGGCGGTTGTTTGTGTGTTGGAAACGATTGAAGCGGTACCAGCTGCAGAGGAAAACGGCGATAATTGTTGCAACTGTTGTTGCTGTTGTTGTTGCTGCTGCTGTTGTTGGTGCTGCTGCTGTTGCTGTTGCTGTTGCTGCTGTTGTTGCTGTTGCTGGTGCTGCTGCTGTTGATGCAATTGTTGCTGATGTTGTTGCTGCTGCTGCTGATGGTGCTGCTTAAGTTGTGCCTGCGCTTGTGCCTGCAGTTGTTGCTGGGCCGCCGCAACCGCAGCAGCTACCTGTGCTTGTTGTTTTTCTTGCTGTTTTTGCTGCAGCATTTGCTGAGTAGCTTGCTGTATTTGCTTTTGATACTGGGGCTTGCGCGCTCGAAGCTCTTCCAAGCTGAGATCCTCTGGCGGGTGCACAATCTTAGAGGTTGCAGTACCCGAATTAGGCATGATGGACGACGATGCGCCTTTCGTCGCATCACCACCACCCAATCCGTTGTTGCTGTTGCCACTTGCTGCTGCCGAGATAGCACTGTTGGTTGTTGGAGGAGCACTAATCGTGGCGGAACTGTATGCAGGAAACGTCGGTTTTGATGCACTAGTCACAGTGGCGGCACTGGCTGCGGCGGCGGCTGGGAAAAGGGGTCTCTGGGCCCCTGCCATCATCGCGGGCATCATCGGCATTCCGGGTGGTACCATGTACGGATTGATTCCTCCCATTGCGCTCATCATGGGGTTTATGCTGTACGCTGCCTGTAAATGCGGAGGCATCATATTCTGCATTTGCATCATTCCCTGCGATACGGACGCTGCAAAAATATGACAAATGGTTAATAACGTGTGACTTAGCCATTCGAGTTAACACATTAGTGGACGTAAATTACCCTCAGCTTGCTTCATTTTCTTGTGCGCCGGCTCCTCTTCTTCCGATTCTGATCGATTTCCATTCTTTTGTTTCTCGTGCTCACGAATATCCTCCGGAGGTATGCCTTCCATTCCGTAAATTTCGATCACAATATTGGACCGATTTGGAAGAGAATTTGGAACCTTGTCAATCGATTCCTTGTGCACCTGCATACAATGTATCGATAGTCCGGGACCCGTATACAGCTTCTTATGACAAATGTGGCATTTGAAATGCTTTGCCTTCTGATGTTGCACCAAAATCTTCTCGTCATCGAATTCTCTGTTGCAGTACCTATTAAGAAGTTGACAATTGCACCGAGAGGTGCACGTTTTCGCTAAGGAAAGTTATAGGTTATATAATAATAAAGGCGAACCGAACAGTGAAATTCGATTTCGGAGTTGGATGCGCTTGCAACATGATAAAAATTAAACAATCAACCTAAGAACGCTCTTCAATTCGACGATGCCGTCTATCAGAAGCCATTCACAATTGGATGAATCGGTCAAATGTAAATATTTTATAAAAGGATACCAGCACCACGGCTTTGACGCCTTTTTCTTCTTGCGACCCATCGCTGCGTTAAATCTGGTTTACTGCAAAGGGTTTTTTACGCAGGAAAGCTGAGTTCTATTGCTGCTGACACAGGTAAAATTTTCAACTTCTAATCGTTCCCCTTCACTTCCCCTGACGTTGCTCAATTCCGTCCGGGGCTTGCTCTCAGATGCCTCACGAAAACGAAGATTTCAGCCTGAAGAGTACGATCTTTGCACCAATCTACCGGTTTATGTTACGAATGTCGGAAAATCTATGTTTTTATCACAGATTAAGCAGAGATATCGTCGATTATGCCCTTCAATTTTTAACTTTTCACAGGGCGTTTGCAATTTTTCCACGGCAATTCGACGAACGACGAGGTGGATGTCAGAAAGATGGCCCTCACTAACACCATGACGCGTGTACGTGACAAACCTGACAAGCATTAAATGGTCAGGTTAGTTCATACGCAGAAGCAAGATTATTTGACAACCGCAATGAGAGATGGGCTTCAGGGCTGCTTACAAATGCAGTCGTTTCATGTCGACTGCTTTTTGCGAATATCGCATGTGAAAATTCATTCGGAAAATCGAAAAATATCTGAGCCAGTTTCTTTTTGTGTGTGTTTTGGCATCCGCCTTTCGCAAAAAGCTCGTCAATACTGCTATTTTTCATTTTAATTATTTTTCTGCCTACTTTTTACAAATCATTCTAGCATCCCTAGCAAAATAAATTGCAATGATCACTCGACTGCAATGTCTAGATATCGACTTACAATCATTTCTCGCTTGGTTCTGTACTTTTTGTCCGATCTATCGTTGCAAAGTCTATATAATACACCCAAGTGCCACAAATCCACTAAACGACCACTAAACGGCTTCTAAACGACTCAAGTTCTCTACCTAAACGGAATATAGAAAGACTTCGTTTAGCAGACGCCAAACGACTCATGCATTCTAAAAATAGCAAAAAAGCTGGTGGCGCTCTCTGTTGGTGGGATACCCCAACCAGTTGAGCTTCATCGCTTGGAGGAGAGCTTTCTCATTTCCTCTGTACTGTTGTATGGTTTCGCATTGAAGTTATGCATCGCTAGAACTAGAACGGCGGCTATATAGGTCATAATAAAATGCAACTTGTCGAAACACATTGCAAGAAAAGGATAGCAATATAATGATGAGTTGTAATACGCCATCTATTGATCAAACCAATGAAGCTGTGGAGCTTTCATTTTTTTTCTATGGATATTCAATTTTCCAGTCGTTTAAGCTTAATCTGTGGCGCTTGGGATATTACGAACAAACGATGTAAAAATTACCGAAAATGCATTCAGACCACTGCATGCACAACAACTAAAATCTCAATGTATGCTACGATGAAACTATTGAAGCTTTTTCATTCAGCTGTCAAAACTTTCCCACGCTTTTTGGTCAAATGTTCTGGACGACTCGACCTCTGTATTATATAGACTTTGTATCGTTGCATCAACTCAAACCATCAAAAGAGAGAAAATGAAAGCTTTCGAAACGATATCTCCGCTGTCGTCCGTATCCCACAACAGATGGCATCCCCACCCAAGTGCCACAAATCCACTAAACGACCACTCAACGGGTTCTAAACGGCTCAAGCTCTCAACCTACACGGAAAGTAAAAAGACTTCGATTAGCAGAGGGCAATCAACTGATGCCCCAAGTGCCACAGATTAAGCTTAAACGACTGGAAAATCGAATATCTATAGAAAAAAAGCGAAAGCTCCATAGCTTCTTCATTGGTTTGCTCAATAGATGGCGTATTACAACTCATCATTATATTGCTCCCAAATAAATAAGATACCGAAAACGCCACCAATTTCTTGTACTAAAAATCCAGTTCCATCAAACAAAGCCAAGACAAAATCTGTTTGGTGGGTTAAGCCACACGGCCACTTCAATGTTTTGGAAGTCAGTTTTTTATGCACGAGTTATTTATTGGCTTAACAAGTTTCGCCTGTGTTAAAATGTGATTTAATTATGTAAAAGAAGTAATTAAACGCATGTGTTTAAGTTGGTTTGTGAAACATCCTTGTATAATATGTGTATATGTGTGTTTGTTTACTTGCGAATGGACTCTTTTATTTCGTAGGTCAGTGCAGTTTATAGAATAATAATATTGCTGAAGTTGAAGCACCGACAAACCGACGTGACACTGGCGTTACAAAAGTGTCCCACACGAAAGTACTGTCATTTACCAGTGAGGCGAACACTTCTGTCAAAGTAAGCTCTGTTCACTGCTGCTTCGATGTAAACAACTTTTCTAAATACAAATGGCGAATGAAGCGTGAGGCATAATTTTGTGAGAATTATTGGACAAAACACCCGGGAACATCATTTTATAAGTTTCCAAATCAATGTAAAAGATGTGAGAAGTACATAAAACAATACGCATTGGAATTTGCGAAGAAAAACAAAAAGGGGATTTAGCAGTTTCTTCTCCGTGTCAGTGTAGTAAGCGAATCATTATAGAGATGGCGCTAGTGTTTAACGTATTTTCATTTGAAATAAGGAGACAACTTTTGAAGCTCATTTTGTTCGAAGTGTCACGTCGGTTTGTCGGTGGTTGAAGTGCAGGGATGTAAGTGAACGAATTTAGTCAATCGAGTAGTTAAAATCCTGTTCAGTATATTGACCTTAGCCAACCCTTGACTAAACTTTTCCACAAAGCATTTTTGGAACAGGTGGGTAAGGGTGGGCAAGATAAATACATCAAATCGGAACTGGCAGCTCCGATTGTTCTAAAATTTGGTGGCTTGACGAATGAATCGACCACCACTAACTCACGTGGGTTTGAAGTGGCTTTACAGTTATTTAGGCCGATTTGGTTATTTGAGCTGTCCTTTTCTTGCAATGTGTTTCGACAAGTTTCATCTAATCATGATCTATATAGCCTTCTAACCTTCTGAGCAAAAATCTATATGAATGGTAGTGTGGTCAAATACATGGGTCGTTGGTGTTGATCGACCCCCAAGTGCCACAAATCCACTAAAAGACCACTAAACGGCTTCTAAACGACTCAAGCTCTCTACCTAAACGGAATATAGAAAGACTTCGTTTAGCAGACGCCAAACGACTCATGCATTCTAAAAATAGCAAAAAAGCTGGTGGCGCTATCTGTTGGTGGGATACCCCAACCAGTTGAGCTTCATCGCTTGGAGGAGAGCTTTCTCATTTCCTGTGTACTGTTGTATGGTTTCGCATTGAAGTTATGCATCGCTAGAACTTGAACGGCGATACGATTGTTTAAATACTAAACTCCAACGGAAACCACCAACACTGCATAACTTCAATGCGAAACCATAAAAATAGTACAGAGGGAATGTAAAAGCTCTTCAAGCGAGGAAGCTCCACTAGTTCCCACCAACAGATGGCGCCACCAGCTTTTTTTTGCTATTTCAAGAATGTATGAGTTGTTTGCCGTCTGCTAAACGAAGTCTTTCTATATTCCGTTTAGGTTAAGAGCTTGAGTCGTTTAGAACCCGTTCAGTAGTCGTTTAGAACCCGTTTAGTGGTCGTTTAGTGGATTTGTGGCACTTGGGTTATTAGAACTGGAACAAATGAGACTCGACTAATGGCCGTGCTATTGATGCCCACGTATCTGACCACACAACCATTCTTATTGATTTTTGCTCGGAATTTTTGAAAAGTATGTCCAGGCGTCCCCCGAGTTACGACCCCCTCGAGTTACGACGATTCGCAGATACGACGATTTTGATTTTGACAGTTAAAGGTTGTCATTGACAAGAAATTGATGTATTTTTTTGAATATCTGGGCTGATAACCGTTATACACACATTTCCAAACTCCAAACCCGATTCCAAAACTACCCGATCTTGAATATCTATATTGTGTACGGTTTTTAAAATATAATTATTACATTATCGAACATTATTTTAAATAAAATACACGATATCATAAATTCTAACTCTTCAACTTCGGTTATAAACTTTATATTCATAGATATTCGACATACGACTTTTTCGACTTACTCCTTGCTTTGGGACATTTTTTTGGTCCCAAATACAGTCGTATCTCGGGGGACAACCTGTATTCCATGACCAGATGAAGCTAGGTGAAACACATTGTAAGAAAAAGACAGCAATATAATGATGAGTTGTAAAGGCCGGGGGACATTGTTCGTACTAGCTAGTGTAATTTCCATTACAAAAATGGATGCAATGCGTGAAGAACATGTGAATATACTGTTCACAAAATTTTTCTAGTCCGATTTAAGTAAAAAACATGGAAAAATAACATATTTTCTGAAGCGGCTCCAAATTGTTTTGAAAAAATGCTTCGGTCTGCCGCTGCTAGATGCGCTAGTGAAAATCGAAATTACATCAGCGAGTACGATCAATGTAGCCCGGCCTTAATACGCCATCTATTGAACAAACCTGTTAAGCTATGGAGCTATCTTTTTTTAATGGATATTTGATTTTCCAGTCGTTCAAGTTTAATCTGTGTCGCTCGGGCATCGTTTTTTTGTTATAACCAAGGTGACTAAATACACTAAAGGTGGGTTCTTAGTACTGATTTTAGTAGCCTTGATGAATGGAGATTAGTTAAAGTACACTAGACAGTCCGACAAGTAGTAATTTATGGACCTTGAATATTATTATTTTAGTCTTTTTTTTATTACAATCAATTATATGCTCAGCCCATCGCCGTTTTTTTAGATGAGTCGTGTCACCTACTACCGGACTCGTGGTATAGTCGTCCGCTCTTGATAGGTCGTACACCCGTCATGCCCGTAATGGGTTCAAGACCCGAATGGAACGTGCCCCCATACGTAGGGTCTAACGTTCTAAATTGCGCTCTCCTTTGCTAGGATGAGCCGTGCCCTCCTTCCCTATTGCGTTTTATCTCTCCACAATGTCTGACAATATCTGTAGTAGGGTGATTCTGATTTACGAAGTATTAAAATAGATAAGAAATATTTAAAAAAAAAACAAAATCTTTTACATACGATTTTCAATGCACTAAAAATAATAACACGATTGCTTTTAAAAAACGGGAGGTTTCTTTCATCACTAATTTATAGCATTAAAATGAAAGTTTGAATAAAAGGAACAATAAAATAAAACAATAGTTTGTAATGCAAAATTTTTGCTTTTTTTAATGCATTTAAAACGTGATCCAATTTTTTAAAACCTCCAGTCGTTTACCGTCCGCTAGAAAGATTCATCTAGGGTTAAATACTTTACTTTTTCAATAAATATACCGGCGTAATTCTGTGGAACCAACAAAAAAAATGAAAGAAAAAGGATTGCAACGTTAAAGATATTTGCTCCAATGAACCTTCAGATTTGTCCTTTTCTTAGAAACGTTCAATCATATTCCAACTACTTTTAGCAATATTCTAAAGATGCGCAAACTACTGCGGATAGTTACTGCGGATTCTGAACCCCATCAAATTGAAACATATAATTTACTATTAACATTACTGATTTATACAGTAGGAATTCGTTTTATATGATTTCATTTTGCATCCATTTATTCTGATATAATAGACACTAGAACCATCATGTTCGATTTCAAATCCATAACCAAACAATAATAATTTCAAAACATTGTAAAATGGAAGCTTTGGTGTAGTTATCAGAGTTTCATTAGTTTTTAATATACCATCAAATATTTCAAAATTGGTAACATATTTTCATCGATTAATATTACATGCTTATTACAGTTTTACTTTGACTGTAAAAATTCGTTTCCGTTTGCACAAAATCTCACAAGTAATAACAAATCATACCGAATATTTTATGTTTTCTAAACCACCACAACTAGAACGATTCTAATGATACTAAACGATTCGTACGACCGCATCTTGTATTCAAAATAAATTTCAAACAATGAGGAAAATTATTTGTTTGTAGTGGTGTAATTTATAATTAAATGATTCATTTACTATCAGTTTTATGATTGCCAGCGGCTGCGCTCAAGTTAGCTCCCCAGTGTTTATTTCGTCTAAATTCCAAAAATAATAAAAGTAAAAAAATACTCCTACATTCTTTTGATAACTACTTAGTTTCAAAATCTATTTTAATTTAAACAAAAACTTAGTCTTTAATGAGCATGGCATTCTGTGAGCAATTGTTTCACATACAGAAGCAAAAAAAGTATATAGAGCCTAGCTTAAGATGGCATCGTACGGACCATAAGAGATTTGATCACGATACGGAAATGATACTTTTATCTCTAGGCCAAGAAAGGCAGAAAAAGTTAATTGTATGATAATCGTTTTCAAATATGAATTTTTTAAGTTTAAATTTTAAACTCATGCATTTCTTCATTCGGTTCTAAAATGATTGATTCCTTATTTTGTTAAGTGGGCTGCACCTTAACTTATAAGTTAATACCGTTACCATTTGTTGCAAATATTTAAAACCACCAACACTGATAAGTAATTAAGGAAGTAAGTAAGTAAATAACGTTTAATATATTCACCAAGCCGTGAAACTGATTCACATGGCATTCAAGTATGTCCACACCTACGAACAAATTGGCGGTGGCTGCAAAGTTTGTCTTTTACCGTTTAATTTACCAGAACTGCTCTTTACCTAGGTATAGCATCTCATTTTACGGTTTGCCTTAAGAACTCTTGAACTTGGCCGTTCCTGTTCCATAAATTGTACTTCCCGAATTGGTTTACTGGGTGACATTGAATGTTGATAGGGGTGCTCTTAAGAACAGTTCTAGATATTTTTAGCATCGTTGCACTCTCGTGATGCAGTTAATCGTGTACAGACGACTTTTAAAGCTATTTTTATACTCAAGGTCCCAAGAACCTCAGGGGTCAATGCTGGACAAAATGTTTTATCATCAGTTTCCTTTCCACTTGAATAAAATAAATAAAACCAAACCAGCGAACTACACTTCTTACTACGCTGCTTGTACAAGCGCATTATGTACCTACACGACGCTGTTTTAAAGCGTTTATAATAACACGCAATCTTGAGTTTTTGAGTATTTTTTCAGTACGTCAACGCATTCACAGAGTCTTGTGAAGATGCGAAAGTATGGGAGTTTTAAAGACACTCAACAATTGTGCAAAATTGCATTGTTTTTAATGTATAGATAAAAACGTTTAATGCTATGTACTTGAATACATACTTAAAGGTACATTCCTTCCATTTCTTTTGTTCATGTTTGTCTAGAATTATCGCATTTTTAATAGATGCAATTACGTATTTACGTATTTTGAGAAGTCGTGCGAGATCGACGTCTGTACCACGGTCGTCGATTTATTTTTTATAATAATAATAATAATTATTATTATTATTATTATTATTATTATTATTATTTTTATTTATTATTATTATTATTATTATTATTATTATTATTATTACTATTATTCGTCCCTCCTGAATGAAAAAAAATATTATTATTATTATAATTATTATTACGATGATGTTTTATTATTATTATTGTTATTATTACTATTATTAGTATTTTTAACGCAATGATTAAAAAGAGGCTCAATGGGTCACAATTTCAGGGCGCAAGATTTTAGACGAGACAATAGTTCTGCCGTCGAGATTCTAGGTTCAAAAAGGTCATATCGTGTTCAGGTCTTGGAGCATACGTAATAACGGATCCTGAGCGCCTAAGGAAGCCCCAAGCTTATCGTTGGCCAGTTTTGCGACGAGTTACATATATACAACTTCTTTTTCTTCTTCTTTTAGCTCAAAAATCGTTTTCGGTCAAGGCCTGCCTCTACCACTTGTGGGATTGGCTTTCAATGACTTTTTTGGATTGCCCCCCCCTTAGCAGGATAGTCAGTCCTACGTTTGGCAGCACGGTCTATTTGGGGCTTGAACCCATGATGGGCATGTTGTTAAGTCGTTCGAGCTGACGACTGGCCTGCAAGAGCGGCTACATATATACAACACATACATACATATTACATGTGTTTTGTTCACGAGAAACGGACTGAAACGGCCGTACTGCTAAATGAATATTTAGGGTAAATGTACCTATAGTGGTGCTAGTACCAATAGTGGTGGTATTGCACTAAAATGTGGTTCATATGGCAAATTAAAAGTAATTAAGTTATTTACGTTAGTGTGAAATGTTCTTTAGCCCTTTACATAGGGTTTTAAAGTTAAATGGGGCCATTCCGTTACTGAGTGACCGAAAAATCCATTATTTTGTGAAATGTGTCAACATTTTTCCAAAATCCTAAGGATTTTATAGCTATACTCATATTTTTGTTAACATTCTAAATGACCACATAACAAAGCAATTATTAGTTTTTTAACATAATTGTTATCAAATGATATTATTTTATTCAAATTCATTGGCTTTTGACCATATTTATGCATTTTTAAGTGTTTTTTACCATAGTGCCATTATAGGTACACAAAACAGGCATGTTCCTATAGTGGTTATAGTTATAAAATCAATAAAAACAGGTCGTTTTAGATTTTTTCGAGAATATTTTTGACATTTCGTACTGTTTTCACTAAAATAAGCAACAAAAATGAGTTTTCTGTAAGTAATTCACCTAACAAAGGCCAAAATTCGCTTATTCTACTGAGTGAAAAATCGACTTCAAATTAAGCAAACTCTTCTGGGTATGGGTTGAGGACAGGTGTGATGCAGTACTTTAGTCAAGAGTTTCATCGATCAAATTTATACATTTTATACGATCAAATTACGCAAGAAACCAATATTATGGCAGTAATCCTTGCTATTCATACGAAAACAGCATCGAAACTAAATTTAATTGATATTATACACTGTTTTTAAGGCATCTTTGTTTACCACCACTATAGGAACTCAATATGACGACTATAGGAACCAACCCACCATTATAGGTACAACGTAGCAGTCACAAAAATATGTATTTTTTCGTAAATTTGATGTGTTTCCTGGTGAAAATGGTTGTGATTGCGAAGATAAAACATATTTCAATTGCTATGTGTTAAAATATTCAGAAATTGTCCTTCCTGACACTTTAAATCCATTAAAACACATCGGTACTACTACAAATTGCACCACTATTGGTACATTTACCCTAATGTTAACAATCTTTGTAGCTTCTTTCAAACACTTCTTTCAAATTTTGTCATTACTTTTATCTCAAACCTCTTTTCTCTTTTGAAATTGATTGCTGCTGTAATTGTTTAAATCAATCGTTAGTGGTACTCGTATGCGTTTCATAATGATAACCTCACTTAGTGTTTGTTTATATAGGACAATTAAAAATTATTGGATAAATTTCAAAAAAAAAAATAATAATAAACTCATGTTTTCCAATTCTCCAATGTTTGAACTGACTTTTGCCTGAAAAAAATCAAAAACATGTTGAAACATTCTTGATAATAAAAAAACTTGAAAAGGGGGCGTTTCAAAATTATAGCCTCCTTTCTGCATTTCATTGAAAACTAACGGTAAATAACTCATATTGATAAGTTTTTTTTTTAATCTACTGTTCAGTTGAACCTCCATTACGGTTGATCACTTGAAAAATCCGTTTGGGCATACTTTCGGTAAGATTTAGCAAAGACTGAACAGACAAGGTTCGCCAGGCATACCTAATTGCTACTTCCAGATGCTGTACGTGCTTTGTTTTCTTGCTGACATGTATCGAAGCGTTATCTTGTTGAAATATCGATTGGTTATTGTTTTATATGTTCAAGTGAGGTTTCAAATGATTGCATATGATATGGTTGCACTGATCACTGTCCATTCGTGTTGGAACATTCACCAAACCATACTTTCCATGACTGCTAAATGCACCTCATATCATTACAGAACCGCCTCCAAAATTGCGTCTTGAAAAATACCGTGGTTCATATCGTGAATCTGGCCAGCGAGTGAGAATAACCGTTTGGTCCATTAAGATTGAACTTTTTTTTCATCAATACAAATGACTTACAATTAAAATATAGTTTAAAATATGTTTAATACCACATCACGAAAACTTACGTCATTACATTCACTTTTCCCCGGCATGTGTTCGGTAGCAAATTTTGTTTTAGCGGTTTTATGATGCAGTTTTAGATAGGTGGCTTTCTTCATTTTTTCTTTTGCAATATCAGGGAATTTATCAAGTTTGCCCTTGATAACACACTGCCGCCACACTGTTGTATTGCTTATATTTAATCCTAGTTCTGGTTTGATTCTCAGAAATCCTTTTATTGAGTTCAAAGCTGCTCTAATTATTCTTCATTTATCTCTCACGGATAGTTTTTCTGTACGCCCCGTAGACATCCTTTGGCCATAAGCACTTGATATAATTGTAACTAATTACATTGTAATAACTTTCGTAGATATTTGAATAAGTACACTGATTTCGCGATTTGATTCGCCAAATGCACGGTAAGCATCAATTTAGCCTATTTCGTAATCAGAGAGCTGTTTTCTCCGACCCATACCTAAACTGGAAGGAAAATTTAATGTAGAACAGTGGCAAATCCATATGGCTGCCAGATTAAATTTGTATGCTCTTGGTTTAATGGAAGATAGTTTCACTATTTCATTTCGGCTTCCATTTTGAAATGCCGCCTTTTCAATTTTTTTTTGTTATAAAGAATATTTAAGAATATTTCAACACTTTTTCGATTTTTTTAAATCAAAAAGCTTGTTTAAACGCATTGGAAAACAAAAGCTTGTTCAAACGCATTGGAAAAACTGTGTGTAATTTTTAATTGCCTTAAATCAACAGAAAACTAGGTGAGGCAATCGTTATGAATCGCAGTGTAGTGCCAAGCATAATTATACAACCAATTATTATCTGGATTATATAATTTAAATCTGGAAGAGACTAATAAAACAATATTTGTAGAATGTGTACTAAAGCAATTACTTATCTGGTTTCATATTAAAAAAATACCAACTTATTAGGAGAATATGGGGTATTCGTAATGCAACTAAAGAAATACTCTCTAAAAGTATTTGTTGACAAGGAAATAATGTGGGCAAAATTGATGTTAATACATTTTTTTTGTTTTTTTTTTACAATTTTGGATTGGACTAATGCTTTGCTTAAGATTTTAACGTTTTCTTTTTCTTATATGTTTGGTATAAGCCAGTCTTGCCAATAAATTATGTTCAATTGTGGATCTAACTGCAGGTGGAGTAGCCGACAGCCAGGAGCGCTAGATAACAAAAAAGCCCTAGAAGATGGCACATATGAATAGTGGAATGGGTGATTAAGCTAGTACTTACGAATGCTTTGGTTAGAATGAAATAGTATCGTATACGCCCCCTCTGCACTAATAAAATATCTTCCTGAGTTGTCTAATAATTCCCTAGCATTCCCCTCTCACTCGGCGCATCATTGATTTTCTTCTTCTAAATATGTTCACGTGACTATTCCTTTTCCGCTTAGCATTATGTTGATCCGCCGCTGTTACAATTTCTAACAAATCACTAATTTACCATTTTGTTCGCCCTTCTGTCGTGTTCGATACGTATTGCAACTCAACAGTGGCTCACATATTGAGCTAACGCGCTTGTGCGATCAAGCACGTTCGGTAGCGTCTGGTTTTGTTTGGTTCAAGCGGTTATGTATGCATGTGCGCTTGTATATTTTTCAAATATTAGAAGAGGTGATAAGAGCGGTAAAGTTTTTGTTTTTCATTTCATTTATGCATGACATGACGTTTTATTCACAAGCCGTAGCGATTCAAAAGCGATGCACGTATCTCAAGTAGCTTGAATTGGTACGGTGGTATCAGCAACTACAGCGGTCGGCAAAGTCCGACCCACCGCAACATTCAAACCGGCCCGCGAAAGGACTCGACTGATTTGAAAAGATTGGAAGAAACTATTCGTATAGAAATCATTGAAGATGTTTTAGAATAAAATATTATACCGTTGCATCTTTCAACTTTAATTATCGTAATGTCCAATGACGGCCGGACGTAATGTACAATGACCTACGTAATAAAAACATTGTTTCAACTCAACAATAAGTCTTTAAGAATGGAGGAAGTGGCATGCGAAATTCAGTATAGAGAAGGTAAATTAAAGTTTGGTTGCAGTAAATTTATTTTAAATTTTGCATGCGACTTTACGACGAGAGATATTCGACTTTCGCCAACGCAATACATGCAAGACAAAGTTTTAGTAATAGTGAAAAAGATCTATGCATTTTTCTCGTGATAATAATTTCTTCTTCCATTTGTTCTTCTAAATTCCACACAAATCAGTTGGTTTTATTTTCATCTAAATCGGGCACAATTTTCGGTCGTTTTTGAATACTAAAACTAACATTAAAACCCACTCTTGTTTGTTCGAAAAGCTTTTTGATAGTTACTAAATGTACGTTTATTTCGATAATTGTTCAGCAGATCCTTAACTTATGAATCTTTACATTGCGATTTCATAATAGAAACTTCCAATGTTGAACTTTGTTTGGCCGATATAATTATAAAAAATAACTCTATCAGCAATCGCAGTGTCCGATAGCATCAATGAATTATTTTGTTTTTAATTTTATAATGCATTAATTTAAGCCCGAAAAAAACTTACGCCTGGCCCACGACTCTTGATCATTTAGTAAATTTTTCCCTTTACCTCAACATTTTGCCGACCGCTGATATACTACATTTGCAATTATCAATTTTCAGTCTGCCGGTTGAATGTTGGCGCGCGAAGGTACGTGAAGTGAACGGTTGTATAAGTTATCGCAACCTTTCAACAAACGTTTGGCCAATCGACGGCAATAAAAACACATTTCATCCTCTTGACAAAAATCTGTAGCAATAACGAGTTGATCCGTAGCAGTTTTATGATGAAAATCATACTCGATGATAAAATTTAAGACTCTTTTGACATTGACTACTTTGACTACTGATTATTGATATTGATCATATGACTACTGATTCCGGAAAAATAATCAGTCTTTTTGCGTTATTAAATAAATACGTACCGAGACGCTTAAGCTACGGCTTTCATTGAACTTCATGTGGCTTCCTCTATTCTACATTGCTAGCATAAAAAGTCCCACACACACAGAAAAAAGCACAAATCCACTCCACAATGTGTAGTGGTTTCCACTTTCTTGGATGATTCATTCAGCCTGCCTGTTTGAAAATAGGACTATAACGCCAGGTTCGCTCACGGAAGGGAAACGCGACCGTTCCTTGCGCTGGCCTATTTTTGTTTAGGATATAGTTTTCCACCCAACTCTAAAAAGCCCCTCCAATCTGCACCAACCAAAATGGGCTACGAGAATGCTAATTTGGGACCACTGCGTTCCCCTTAACGCCTTCCCGCATGCCACTTGCCGTGGTGTGCTGCTCGCATTTGTGGTGTGCACCATTTGGAGTCGCCCTAAACGGTACGTCGATACATCCCATATCGGTGGTAGCACGTTCGTGACTGTGACTTTCCGCAGCAAGAGGGGTGCTGATACGGTGCCGGAGCTGCCCGGGGATTAGCAGCACGCGGAGAGGAGGCGGGGCGCTGCGCGAGGGAGCATAAGAAATTGACACAGATAGGGAGAGCATTTTTCTAACCCAACCAGTCGCTGTGTTGTCGTCGTGATTGTTGTTATTTTAGCAGTTGCCGGGTAGTTGCCTCGTTGGCGCGTTAACAGAACCGTTGGAAATCCATACGAGTGGTCGGTCCCCATCAGCCAGACCTATGGGTCAGGGTCCGGCTCAGTTCTAGACTATCGTTCGACGACGGCGCATCTAAACGTGTACGGGAATAGTACAACTCTGCTCATTTTGTGCATAGGGTTTTGTCACTTTTTTTGTGCTTGCACTGCGTGTGGGTGAGTCGAGAAAGGTAGCAGCTGTGTCCTTTAACACGCCGCCCCATCGTGACGACTTGCTTTTACTAGCAGGATAAGAGAAGGAAAACGGAAAAATTACAACAAACACACTCACACACATACGTACACACAATCCGAACACAAAAAGACTACCCTACTCCAGAAGGGCGGTAGAAGTATATGCAAAAGCGACTGAAGGGATACTTGAAGCAAACCCACTAACGAAGCACGTACTCATCTTCACGGGTCGATCAATCTAACGGAAACCTCAGACTGTTCGGCTCGAACGCCTATTTCGCCACCTTTCCTGGTGGGCCTGGGGGGGTGGGTCGGGTTGTTTGGCAACAACCGCAACAAACTCGGGACTGAATGTGACCAACGAAATCCTCGTGCCAACGTTACCAGACACCCGGCACACAGCTATCCTCCCCATGGCGTGGTAGCAAAGCCAGCGCCACAATCAGGCGAAACGTGATCCGAGCGCACATTTCTGATACAGTTCCGAAAGAAACCCGATACATCTTTCCTCGCCACAAATTCGGTTTTAGTACACACTCCTCCAATAGGATAGAAGTGTGCGCGGATGCAGCGTGGCTTCCAGCGCGGAGTGGAAGCGAGATAAGCGAGAGTGATAAGAAAACGACGACACAGTGCTGGAGCAACGCTGGCCACGATGACAACGACGATGAAGACGACGACGACTTCGGCTTCGTCAAGTGCGGCCGCATAAGATACAGTGCTGAAAGAAAGGCAGGACTTGTACCCTGGGCGGAGGCATACACAGCGTCCCGTATTTGTGGAGCCCACTCGGTGCGGGTGGATAAGTAAAGGGGGCGTTGGACTGAACTATAGGTGAAATTTCCTTCTCGAGCACGGAGCGGGAATCATCCTCAGAACGGTGTAACCCGGGTATCAGTGAGCTTTCATCCGGCGTACGGTACAGAACGTTTTTCTCTAACGGGTGCTAAAGAGTTTTCCGACGAAACCGTGATTCCAGTGCGGGTCAGTTTGGTGAGAGTTTGTGTTCGAGTGTCGGACCGACTGGAACGGAGCCGCCGCAGGAACAATCAATCGTCGGGTGTATATTCATCAGTATCGTTTAATTGTTTAGGTAAGTCCAGTTTGTGAACGGTCTTTTTGTATTTACCAGTATGCCAATCTTGTTACCTGCGGTTAAGAGTGTTTTCGTAGTGATAACGGTCATTCATAACGCAGCGATATAAACACGGCTCAATGTGCAAGCTGGTTGGGGGAGTTTCCGCAAGCGTTGCTTATCGTTAAATGAATTCTGTTCATACACATAATTGTCGTTAAATTAACTACACACACATATACTAAGAATAACACAGAAAACAGGCACATTAACTACAATTATACCATTTGCTTTTTAATTTGTGGCCAACTATTAACATTTTTGTACTTCTTTTGTACAAATACCATTTAATTAGTTTATTTTTTCTAAGTGTCTTCTAATTAGTAACTAGTGAATATTTGACATGTGCTCACCCATCTTACACTTGCTAAAAACAGTGAGTTGCACTCATATTCAAACAAGACCTAAGGCTATGAAATGGAACTGTTTTGAATCAAATAAAATCACCATTTGGAATGGGAAGCGTGTATGTGACACTAAGGCATGAGTGTATGTGATCTAATCACAAATACACGGCATCCAGGCGATTGTGATTAAGATAAATATTTCCCGGTAAAGTGCTTTAAAGCTCCCGGCCAATTTCTAGATTACAAGTATCAAGCAAACTATACACAGCAAAACTATTGCTGAATACTGTACGTATTCGATGAATGGCGGATGTACTTAGCGTTGGTTTAATTATTTTCGAAGATTATTCGAAGGAAGGAGCATCGTTGCAAAAATGGATCTTGTAAATCTTGTAGAGTATTAGGGCGATAGTCATAACACCAAGGTAATGAAGGGTTAACTTTACGAAACAATCTTCATTTTTAATTAAATTTAAACCAAAGTAGAAGATTTCTCAAATATATCATACACAATGCTTGAACAGTGGCTGTCACCACAAAGGTCCAAAATCTAATGATCAAGAAACAGTGAACGTTAAATAATGTTTAACGGAGATTTTTATTTGATTCATTTATTTATTTCATTCACATTTATTCATGTATATGACACATTAAAAAAAAAACAATCATTAAGTACCAGGTGGAATGAATAATTCCATGCATCTGCCATTTGAATCGTTCACTACAATAACATGTGACATTAAACATGCTTCTTTCGTCATTCCCTACTGGCAATCAAATTTCACTGTTAACGGTTTGATAAAATGTTTATAAAATAAATTAAAGTTTTTATAACTAGTGTTGTTGTCATCGTGGTAATGTCGTGAACTCATACATATCTGTAAAATCAGAATAATTTTAAGCTAGTATTGCAATTACTATACTTATTTTTGGTATTTATTCAACAGACTAATGTATAAATCAATATTAAATTCTTATATCTAACACATAAAGATGGTTTTAGTTTGCCATATTCGTGCATACATATTGGAGCGGCCAAAAAAGAGTATTTTATGTTGATTTGATCCTATGTTCTTGTTAACGTGAGAAAATAAATATTAGTCATATTGTACATAGGTTACGATTTAGTTCTTTTTAAATATGGCTATAAAATCGTTGCACATGACATCGTTAGACGACTGTAACTGTACTCAAAAAGATCGTAAAACAAAATGAAAACATCGTGATACGTGGCATAACGCACTAGAGCTGCAAATTTCGGTTATTAATTACTGTGTCACAGCTCCATGATTAATATTTCAATTCATCGTCTTTCATCCTCATCGCGTGCTGGCATATGAATAAATTCTCTAAACGATGCGCATCGTTACACTTGCACGTTTAGTACGTTACGGGTAATTATTGCAAAAGGATATCTCTGTGTAATGGTCTCGTAAACTACCAACCCCTTCGCACACATTGGATGCGGCAAAGCTGTTTTCAGATTTATTACTATCCTAGTGTACCTATGTTACAAGCATTCTAACCTGGGGCACAAGATTGATCGTCCAGCTGTGGAATGGATTTCTTCATTTCTCGCCCGATGTCGGATGTCGATGAAACCAACTGTCTGTTCGCAAGGAAAATATAAATTTCAATATGCAAACATGCAAATAAGCAAGACGTTGCGCTCTATTCAAACAAACTGCGATGAGCAAGCTTAACAGAAAATCCTTTACCATCGCCAAATAGTACACACACATAGAGAGAGACTAGGTCTTTCATAACGATGTCGTCCTGGGATAGATGGCACGTTCCACAGTTACAAGGATATAGAAGATTTGAAAAGTTACTTTTCGCGCCCATTTTCCCCACAACATCGCACTGCGGACGTGCTGGTAAAAGATGGATGGAAAGGGAGCAAGCGAAAAGAAAACGAGCGGGCAAACTTTACTACGTTTTCTAGCTGATTGCCGTTTATGGAGGGACATGAGTTTCCCTCGGTTTTATAGCGAAAGCGGCCACCAGTCAGTCAGCCACAGTCAGGAGCGGGTGCAGAGAATATTTATATACCCGGCATTTATTTATATAAGCGCGGTAATGATGGGGAGAGATACCACCCGGGGAAGAAGATTTCCCACTACGTAGGGTTCGGTAATCGTACGGTAGCAATCCCGAGGACCCAGGATGTTATGTACAGAAATCGCTTCAATTGGTTTGAGATCGGATTGAACTGAACCGGTGGGTTCCGGAATCTATGTCGTTCGTTTTTCGTTTCCATTCGCACTGTCCCACTGTCCCACCGCCCGTCGCCTTAAGCGATTCCCTTTATGTCGCTCGAACCCGGAACCGGCATCGCCCCCTCCTTTCGCTCGATTCGCTATAGCCTGGAGCTTTTGCTTTCACTCAAATCCAATTCCACCCAGGGTGGGTGTTTATCTCGCAGGAAATTATCTACTGTATATCACAGGCAAACGGCTTGGTACATCCCAAACCACCGGACACATTCTGAATGCTGACTAATGTTTTATTTGATTTTATTTGGCTTGACCTTCCACCTTGGCAGTGTTCGCCCCGGCACGTTCCCCTTGTACCATTCGTCAAACAGAAATACAGATTCACACGTTCGGTTTCCATGTTTCGGTCTTCCACCACTAACCCAACTCGAAATACTCGCTTCAACCAGATGAAACTGTGCTTTCGTTCGGAATTCTACCACTTTCATGGTGCTTTCTTCGATCGTACCGGCAGAGAAGGAGGATAAATGCTGAGTACATAACCCAGTCCAATCCTGTCCGCGCTGGGAAAGTGTTGCAACCATGCTGAACTGTTAGCCCTTTTTTTGGTAGACTTTTCCTTTTTATTTTGTGATTTACTTTTTCCTCCTTGCTTGTCTTCAACACTATGTAAGTGTGTGTGTGTGTGTGTGTGTGTGTGTGCCAGTGCTAGATAATACTAAAAGCACACGTTTTGTAACGATCTGCTTTTGGCAGATGTGGCTCACAAAGCGTCTTGAACGCTAAGGAGTGCTCTTTACATACACGAAATCAACGTTCGCTTTTATGTTTTTGCCGTGTGACAGCTGCCTGTACCTTATGTTACAGATTGCTGGCGTGATGGAATCTTATTTAAAATGATTGCAAAGGAAATCACATGATTGTCTAATCATGTTGGGCCAGGGCGGCATCATCCTAGTTTGTAAGTCTGGCTGTTTATAAGCATTCACTCCAGATTTTTGCGCCGTTGTTTTGTGTTAAAAATTATTTTGAATTGTGTTAAGAGAATATTTAATATATTAATAAAGTAGTAGCATAAATTCATATTATTTATTATTTTTTATGTATTATAATATATATTATATAATATATTACAATATATAATATTCGTAAATAATCATAATCAAATAATAACCAAAACATTTTAAATATTAGGAAATTCGAGGAATTTTATATTGTATGAAAAATTATACATTAATTTTACTTATGGTTCCTTTATACACAAAGTTATTTCTACTGTAAATTTACCACCCTTCCCGATCCCTAAGACCATCAACAGTCATCCAATTTTAGGGCAGCAATTGTTTAAAGATTATAAAAAAGAGGCAAAACGAACCTTCTTGTACAGCTGGTAGATAACAAGATTGATTGGTGAATTCGTGTGGTTCCTACTATCATACCTGAAAACGGATACCTGTACCATACTGCTTTACCGACCCCGATCAGAGTCCGCCTGCGATAAGGCAATATCATTAGCCTTTCCGTGCGATTAGTTATTGCTATTGTGTCAAAAATATACAAACAAACAATGAGAAATGGCAGCAAATATATCTTACACTCAATTAGAAACAAATTAGTATTGGCTGCCTATAAATTACAAGTTCCAGCTACACATCTAAATAGTAATCAATTATCTACTAAGCCACACGTTTCAATAATGTTACAGCAAATGATTAAACTGCTGAAAGTGCGAGATCGTTGTCGTGAATAACCAACACCCATTACACGGTGCTCATTCTCGGGAGCTGATCTCGATCGCAACCACGATGTTATTCGTCATGGGAAATTTTAATCTGATAAACGATCTGTCGTCGGCTATACGATACCCTGATTATCATACAGATTACATAAATATTTTTGTACGCATTCCACCGACAGCAAGATTTATCGGATTTCCAATAGTGGAATGCTCTAATCCCACGTGCTAGCTCTCCGGTAGGTGCGCTAAATGAACGGGGAGTGGCCACCATACAGGCTACCGGGAATTGAGGCTACCAACCAATCGAACCTTTACATGATCACACACTCGGCACCAAACCGTGTGGCATGCTTCTGCACTTGAACTGTCGATGCCCCGTCCGTCCGGCTGCTATTAATTAGAATTACAATTAGAATTAGAGATCACAGCATAGCTGCAAAGCGACGAGGGCAACGGATTGTGGGTAGATTATGCTATAAATAACGTCAGTTGTCCCAATGGACATGACGCCAACGATGCCCTACTCTAAACACGGTCCGATCCAATGGTTTCCACGGCATACCGCCCTTGGCGCCCCGGGAAGCGTGATACCGCGGGAAACAGCGGCTAGCACTGATTATCGAAGTCCATGACCTTCTACCTTCACTTGGGCCGCACGACGAGCCAGCGTGAAATCAAGCTCTGATATCAGTACTGCTGTACTGCTGCGCCGGCCAAACAGCACAGCTGCGTTGTAGCGGTGCGGTCGGCGCTTGGTCAACCGTGAGACACTTGCATATCCGGCTGGTAGCCCAAAACACCGACCATGCACGCTGCACCATGGCTCTACAAAGGGAACGCTCCCCATGCGTTGCGATGTCGTGATGCGCGTTACAAGCGAGCGTTTCCGCTCGCCTTCTCTCTCGCTGCGATCCATCCATCGCTAACTTGAGACACATAAATAAATATGTCACTTCTATGTGTCCCCTTTTTTGTGCAAGGAAATGCTAGGAACGGCACGCGACTCAGCGATTGATAGGATAGATCTACTCGCAGCGAAGGCTTGACGGAAATAAAATGCGGCGTGTGCGAGCAACAATCACACCGATCCACGATAGGGTTTTTGTTGTTGTTTTATTATAGAAGGACTTTCCATGCACCGGAGGTCCCAATCAAGGCAAGCAGGAGAATGGGTAATGATTGTGTTAACCTATTATCTTCACAATTTATAAATTCAATCTGATGGTAACTATTACGCACCGGGAGCTTGAAGCTTACGGCAATGTAAATTGCATTGATTGTTTAGCAAAATTAATTGATATACTTTAAAATTCTTGTGTTTTAGTGTTGCGTAGATAAAATCTGCATTTTGTACGAAGTTTTGAACACCGTCCAAAATATTTAAAAATGTTCCGTTTTTGCTCTAATTTACAGAATCCTGTAAATTATAATACAAATACTGGAAGCTGCCATACGGTATGATTTCATACAACAATAACAATTCTACGTCAATTACAGCTTCAATTTGCATTAAATATCCCTATTGTAAATGAAAACCAAACTAAACACTTTTTTATTTGTGCTAAATTAAGAAGCGTTGGTACAGAAATGCATTCGATGTGCTTTGTGCAAGCTACACTAGACAAACAACTTTCCTGAAGAAAAATATAGCAACCACTTGCTGAAGCCTTTAATTGATAGGGTGTGAAAAAACGCATCATATTTAACGAGACAGCAACCGATGGGTAGAGAAAAAGACAATTATAAAAGACAAGCGTGTGAAAATAAACCAGACTTGCAGCATCGTCGATTATGTCTTGATTTTTGCAAGATATCAACCACACCCTTTGTTGTGGCTTGGCAAACCCTGTTGACGATCGAGAGAGTACATTTATGTGTTTATTCATGACTGCTACACTTACTGCTGAAGATAAGTGAAAATGTTTCCAATACAATTGAACGAATGATATGATAACAATCCAAACACTCAACCACACTTGTGCGGAAACTTAAACAACAAGCAGGAAATTGATGCTTAAGCACCATCGGGTCACAGCCGTGATGACAAACTCCCCTGTCCCCGCCGCATCACAAATGTCACGAAAAGTTAAAGGGGTGAAGAATAAAAACGATCACACCACGACCGGCAAAAAGGAATTGCTAAATTAAATGTAATTAAATAGCAAACTCGCTTCTCGCAAACTATGAGCATTGGGCAGGCAACGGGCGGAATGTTAGTGGGTCTATATTGTTGGACCTGCAAGCACATTGCCTCCCAGCAGCTACCAGATGGCCACAATATTACAAAGCGTACATTACGATGTATTGATTTTCTACAACGTATAATGGCTATCAACGTTAACTAAGTTTTTGAAAGCACTTATTATAATAATATAAACGTGTATTAAAAAAAGTTGTATGCTCTATGTTCATCTATTCTTTTTTAAATTTTCCACTACACCCCACTTTTGGCCCGGAAAAGCGCTTATCACCACTGTTCACCCAGCTGTCCGCCAGCACGCGCTAAGTGGAAACAGCGGAAAGTGGCATTAAAAATTACTTTAATTGCTCATAAATAATCACTTGATCACGATCAATCGATCGCTCGATCGCGTACCGATCGTGCCTGTTACCGAGTGTCAAACTCGAATCGCGAGCTAACGCAGCGAATAAAAAAAAGTCCACTGCCGCCCACCTGGGCATTAAAGCTCCTTGCCCCGGGCTTCCCACTCCCTAGGCTGATCAACTGTCGTTAGCTCGTTGCAGGGAATCAGGCGGCAGTAGCAGCAGGCTTTTTTTCAATGCAAAAAACTTTGTCAGTGTCGTATTTCAATCTCGTGCTATCGTGTACCCCCACACACACACAACATTGGCGCGTGCCACCGAGACAGGTTGAATTTTACAGCAATTTTTTTATGCACCTTTCGTGTACGGTCCCACTTGATTGCGCGGATACTAGCGGGCTGGACTGGCTAATCATACTGGACTTCCAATAGCAACTTCAAAATACTTGCCCGTGACGATCTGTTGTTTGTTTCTGGCGTCTATCAAGCGTACGGGCGCGTGCCACATGTCACACATTATAAATTTTGAAAGCGTTGATTCACTTCCTGTCTTGTTTCAGCGGAAAGAACTGGCATATTAATTCCTCTGGCTGTCGCGTGGATTCAAATTGTACGAAAAGTTAAATCTCCCCAGTCCCCGCGCTGTACGATCGGAGAGGATGCAGATCGAAAAATAAGTTGTTCGCCAACCCGTCTCCCAGTCCGCAGCCGCACTCCGGTTATACGCTTACCCTCTGTCTGCTCGATTTGCCGCTCCTTGCGTCCTCGACGATCAGGCTAATTATGGCGGCACGTGTAGCGGCATATGTGCGGCGACCATGCAAAAATGCCCGACCCGGCACGGTTCGACCCGCCTCGGCGTTGATGGCGATATGATAAACTTTCCGAAGGAGTTCCTTGAAATTATGGCGCGTGGCACAGGCCACACGCTTAAGAAGGTTTAGCCCGCCGCGACCCGCGGGCGCTATCGGTGTGTTGGATTTTGTTTTGTTCTTGCGATTCGCGACCCGCTCGCACTGGACATTCTCTTCGCCGCATGCCGTCGATTTCAAGCAGACAGGTCCGTTCCACAGCATACCGATGCAACGCGAGCGTCAGTCGGTGATGGTACCCGCGATTGTCTCGGGGTGACCCAAAACAACGCACTGTTACGGCCAGTTCACGAGCTGTTGGTATAAATGAATTGAGATTTAATGATAATCGATGCGGTTGTTGATTTTGAACAAATTTGAACCGATATATGTATCTGTTTTTACTATCGAATTCGTCAGCAGAGACTTTGTTCAGAGGTGTTTATTAAATTAATTGTCACAAATCGATCATCGAAAGGAAATTACTGTAAAACTAACCGATTTAATAAATAGCAAAATATTTGATAATATAAATATAAATATAAATAAATAAATAAATAAATATTCCCTCGTTTAATGCAACCTCACCCATTCACAGACAAACGGCCGTGTGAAAGTACACGAGTGAACGCATGTGCCATTTCCTGGTTCGAATGTTGCCAACTGTGGCCCACCCTGTCGCGAACCTCAAGCTCGCCCAGCAGAAAACGTGAATGTTGTTCTACCCCGAGAATCGCGCTGCCGGACTAGGCAGCAAGCAGCGTCGTTTAACAAGCTTGATGCGGCCAAGTCTGGTCCGGCCGATGCTTATTTCCCACGGAAAACTACGATCCGCCTGCCCGTCCCACAAGCGAGCGATCGGATTGTGCAGAGGAAGAAAAAAAAAGTGTACATCTAATCGTCCACAACGGCCAGAATAAACCTTTACCTTAATGGGTATCAGATGGGTCCCGCCGGTGCTGACGCGCGGTTCCGCGGTACACCGTTCCGGTCCCTTTCGCCCAGGGCAAGCCGAAACGGGGGACTGTGTCGCTGGCTCTGCTTGCGAGAGTAACCAATATTTATCACGGCAGACGGTTTGTTTTTCTATCGTCATACATTCGTTTGTTTCACTCGCACGCTCAGCTCTTCACGGCTCAGCTCAGCACGACGGCCCTGTGTTAATCTGAAAAAAAAACTGATTCAATCTAACGCACGTTGGCGGATATTTAATATCCGTTCGGCAAAACACCAACCGATCTGTTTATGGAATAGGGCGGAAGGGACGGTACGCGGTTGCACGCGCTTCGTGGTGGCACCCGTGACCGTTGCCGTGTCGTGACAGTCCCCCTTCTTACATTTTTTAACAGACAATCCCTTTCGTATCAACCTGATAACCTGCACAATGGAGGCGAGCATGATCGATGCACGCGCTAAAAAGGCCGAGAATCAATTCTTCGCCGTTTACGTAATCCTCCCAGACGCGGAAGCGGTTTCAAGTGACGCGATTTTTGGTGCGGTTCCAAGTCGACGGTTGAGTATATTATTAATTGAACAGCAAATGATGGGGTAGTGGAATGTTTTAAAGAACAATGTATTACTCTAGCACCGGCAATTACTGTACTAGCAGGAATTTTAATGCACATCAGACAGACTAGACGAATTAGCTGGCAGGAATGATAATTTTGATTTTTCAAGATATTCCAACCAAGAGTGATTATTTTGCGAGTTATTTAGTGCACAAATTGGTTGTACTAAAATTGTTATACTTGCGTTGCATTACTATTGAGCAATGACTGAACAAATAAGATACACTTAAAATGTATGGGTTAAGACATTTCATGAATTGTTCATGAGTTTTATAAAAACTAGAAAGTTATTAAGTATGTTAAAAAGAAAGAAAGAAAGAAAGCAAACTTTATTTTCTGTACTACATTTTCCACTCGTAATGCTCTATACCAGTCCGTCCGTATAGAAGCAACTTTAGCAAAAATTTCACATTCTTCACTATTCAAAGTGTAATTTAAATGAAAAGCTTAAGAAAAGTCAAAAAGACTCATACTATGTTCAGATATCTTGAACCGAGACATTTGGGTCGGAAATTGCAGATAAAATGCAAACATTAACCAATCTACATCTGATTTGTTTGTGTGCTATTCTAATAAAAATTAGGTCCGGCTAGATACGCAAACATTTAATCCCATTAGCCACACTAAGCCACTGTTGGTAATGAATTAACACCCCCGATCACCCTTGCAGGTTCACCGGGGTGAGCGTGGCGAACAGCAGGCAACAAAACGCAGCAGGTGTTTCGCTTGCTCGCCCGTACTTTCTTATCAAACAGCATTGTGTTGCAGTTCACGGTGCTCGCAGCCCGATGATCATGGCTGTATGGTAATAAGTGTTCCCATATCCAGCACACTTGCTTACGGGAGTGTTTCCGATTTTCATATCGTCACCGCATGAGATGCATAAATTAAATGCGAACCGGGAGAGAATCGACGCGCAACGCTAATGGGGTGGTCGCGTGGCTCACGACCGGTGTACCTAGATCAACATGCAAACATGCGACACGGCAGCAGCGGAAGGACATACGGTCGGATTGGAGCGGCGTCTGGCCGTACTGATCCCAACCAAGGTAAGCTAATTTATGCGCCCGAATCTAGTGATAAATTCATCTAAAGTTTGCTCCATTCTACTGCGAGAGCCGCCGTGGAGCGATCCACAATTGCAGGCCGGCTGCCGCCGACGAGTGCAACGAAATTAATTAAACGAGCTACATTTTAGGCTCAATCATGTTTTTTCCACTTTGCTCACCTTCTCGGCTCCTTATTGCACTCGCACGACAAAGAGTGCACTACACTATGAGCGGGTTTTGGGGCAGCAATAATCGTGGGACTTGTGACATTCGTTGAAATGATTTTTCATTACTTGAGTCGCTCCAGCCTATTCCAGTTACCGTAGTGCGTATTGCACCCGGATAAGAATCGGAGCAGAATTTCCCTTTGATCCAAAAATAGTCACCGCCAACCTGTTCCGTCTGCGACATTGCACGTTTATTTAGCGCACAAGGTTGAGCGTTCAGTTTATTTATCCCTTCATTCGCTATCAGCTGACTCGTTGGGGCAATGGACAATGACACCGTTCGCAGGCGGAGCACGTCAGTTGCATATGGGGCAATAAACATGGTTAATAATTCAAAAGGGGAAAGGATCGTATTGTTTTAACGTATAGTTTACAGTTTCAGAAACAAGACGCGAAAGAATGCAATGACAATGTAAACATATTTATTAAGATATTGATTTTTGGTTGCCTTTTTAACAAAAGTTGAAGCAAAATTTTATACAAACGTTGTGAAACTGGAGATTTTGGAAAAATCACTGGATTAGGATTAAATGTTAATAAAAATTTAAAATATAAACAAAGAACATTGTAATACAAAAAACAAATACATTAATTCCTTATTTATTTATTTTATTTATTTATTTATTTATTTATTTATTTATTTATTTATTTATTACGATACAAATATCTGCCTCAGAGGGCTAAATATAGGGAAACTTACTGACTAAAACTTAAAATTAATGATAACAAACAAATACTTAAATCTAACTAGACAAACATATACTAGACAGCAAGCAATTTGTAACACAGCCAACACAAGTAAAATGAAAGAATTAGGATGGGGAAACAAAAAGGGAGTCAAAGAACTGAAGGAAGAGGGGGCGAAGGGATTGAGGGGGAATATGAAAATCAAACACACCAGAGGCACTGTTGAAGCGATGGAGGGATCGAAAAAACGGATCATTGGTGCCATACAGCGTTCTTCTCGACGGGATTTGAAGGAAATCGCGGCGTCGAAGAAAGCGAGCAGGCGCGTACAGCGGTATTCTGTTAAGAAGTGAAGGACAATCAATCTCGTTCCGAAGCAAACCACTGATAAGCAAAGCTTGAGAAGCAGAGCGACGATCATGCAGTGTCATCAATCCAAGCATACGGCATCGGACTACATAAGGGGGAAGAGAAGCACCCGATTGCCCTAAAAGACGCCTAATGGCAATACGGGTGAATCTGCGTTGAACACTTTCAACCCTTTCAATCCATACCGAGCTGACTGGGCACCACACAGTGCTAGCATATTCTAAAATAGGGCGGACTAAGCTACAGAAAAGGGCTTTAAGGCATATAGGGCCACGCACATCATTTGCCATAGCACAAATCATTCCTAGTACACTATTGGCATGGTTAATGGTACGCTCAATATGATGATTGAATGACAGCTTTGCATCAAGGTGAACCCCAAGATCACGAATGACATTAACACGATTTAATACAACAGAGTTTAGTGAATAATTATGAGACAACACATTTAAGCTCCGAGAGAAAGATATACAAGCACATTTATCGATACACAGCGAGAGAAAGTTAGCAGAACACCAAAAGGAGAAGGAGTCTAACAGACATTGAAGAGAGACACATGAATTAGAGTCAGTGATAGGACAAAATATTTTTAAATCATCTGCAAACATAAGGAAGGAATCGGATGGAAGAACAGAGCACACATCATTGACAAATAAAATAAAAAGTAAAGGACTCAAGACACTACCCTGGGGTACACCCGACGAACAATGAAACTCATAAGAAAAACCGTCATTCAATTTAACACAGCAAAAACGATTCGATAGAAATGATTGTAGCCATTCAAGAAAGAAAGGAGAGAAGCCAAGTTTCTTGAATTTAGCAATGAGCAGAGAATGGGGGATTTTATCGAACGCAGCTTTGAAATCGGTATCGGCTTATATTTGATGCCAAACTTTTAGTCTTATTTTTTCTGTATTAATTTAAAAAAAGTTTCATTGAAGTGTTTCTTAAAAAAGTAAAATAACATTTAACAAAAATTTATAACATAAAAATCAATATGAGAAGCATAATTTTAGCATATAATTTTAAAATACATCTTTTCAAAGCGGATCTAAAATCCAAACATCTAAACATTTTTAATAAAGTTAATACGTAAAGAAAAATAACAAGTAATAAGTTAATGAGTGAAAATAAGTAAAGATATGCTCTTTATAATACAAATACAACTGATTTCAGTATATCTTAAACAACCAAAACAAAACTAATAGAATGTAAAAACATAAAGTTCTAATACATTTGAAAAAGTTTAATCTGAAATAGAATGGTTACATAACAACAAATTCAAAAGCAAAGATGAAAAGCAATTGCAAGAACTTATCACAAGCAGACCATCCTGCAGAGTAGGAATTAATAAAGAGAATGGTTTAAATGAAGCTGAATCGTACTATTCATCGTTGCATATTTGCCACTGTAGTTCATCCCGGTGCACTACCGGTCCTCTACCCACGCGCTAGGGCCGGTGCAATTGCATTCCATCAAAAAGGCAATCAAACCCGGACATACTAAAAGCCACTACAAACAACAAAGTACTTCGTCCTTATTCTCTCAATCATAACTATTGCGGTAGCGTCAGACTATTCGTGCTACTGGTTTGCACCTTCCGTCGTTGTTCGTTCGTTACAAAAACTATTAATAGCCAGGTACCGATAGCAGCTGGAAGATGGGCCGATTTTTGCACAGAAAACTCAGAGACAGTGAGAAAGAGAGATAGAGAGAAGGAGAGAAATGTAGTATTTTTAGCGCAGCAGCGACACCCGAAAACTTGCTATCCTGCTAACCCGCTCCCGTTGAGTAAAATCCCACAGATGGCCAACAACATTGACGAGACGAGATGATTCGGTTCTGTCTGTCCATGTCAACGGTTCTCTAACCATCAATCAACCAGATGAAGCTGACTGATGCAGATTGCTCGCCAGTGTCCCATTCTGGTTTCTGCTCACGCGATCGCGCAACGTGGCCCGAGTAGTATACATAGTGACGATTTGGAAGCGGCTACTGTCGGATGGTGGCGCAAAAAAAAATGGTGCAATGAAATCGGTTATTACTTTCGTTCCTTCAACCCGGCCCAAATCATCCCGTCAATCAGTGTTTGTAACATGTTGCATACTGCGTATATGAGTTTAAAAGAACCGCGGTAACTCACTCCCTCCCCCCCCCTCCCCTCCCCTCCTGGGAAAGGACACTGTATTGACGTACACAGAACTATTACAGTGAGGTAAGCAAGTGAAAGCCAAACAGTGGAGTGTAATAGTAGTAACTGGAGCATAAATAAAAACAAAGTGCAACTCGAATGCTTTGCTTCCCTGCCCGGTTCGTGTTGACCGTACGCCGGGGATACCCGGGAGTGCCAGAAGTGCACTGGTAGGTTCGTCCGTTCAAGGCTTTGTTGTGGTTTTAAAAATAGCTTACCGTCGTGGGACAAGATTTTTTAGAGTTTCTACATAAAACAACCACATCAGATGGTCTGTCAATGTCATGGTTTTACTCGGGCGAGGGAAACATGAGACATGGGCGGAAGTACCTTGAATTACTCTTCTCGCGCTTATCTTTCGATCGCTGTCGCTGGAATCGCATGAAACAACCAGGCAGATTTTGGACACTTCCACTTTAAACGCTTCATATCGAATGTTTATCGTATCGGAACGAATTAATTACCACCGTGTGTCGGTGTACGCTTACACCTTGCTGGTGCTTGTTTCTCTTTGCTGTAAAACCATGCTTTGGAGTAAGGATAATTTAATCTGCTTTGAGCTGTTACATTTAACACAATGATGTGTACATGTTGCGCTTAATGACTGCGATGTGCGTTTCATATTTTCTAAAACTTTGTTTGCTGTAATGCGCAGATTTTGCCGCATAAACTGTGTACAATGTATAGCACGATTGTATACGTTGTATTCCAAAAGCAGTGCAGGTAATATGATATTCTTGAAACATTCACGAACCTTGCTCGGTATTCTCTTCACCCTCCGCATAGGCATCCTGGCCACACAACACGGCTAAACTCGTCGTACGTTATGCTACGTTTTGAAAATTAGAGCAAGGAATATGGCGAGGCTGCAGACACCGGAAAGTATTATTGGCTTCATATGTATGCTTTAGCCGATATCTTGCGAAGGAACAAAAGTGCAAACATGGACGAAGCAAAGTGATTGGCATTGCGGTGGGAACGTAAGAACAAGGAAAAAGAAAGGGAGAACAGGCTTTTTTGAGGCTTGACAAAAACAAAAACCGTTCTCATTCTTATTTAACAGTGTGCAATAAAAGTTGTTGGCACATGCGCAGCACATTACTTTATAGAGTGGATTTGTTCATGTTTCTTGTTTCACACATGCTTTATTTATTGTTTAATTTATTATCCTTTGATGCTAGTATTTAACCAAACATACACGTGGACTTGAAAATAATTTTGGAAAAAAAATGTTGTTCATTAAAACTGTTGAAAGGTCGTATTCAACAATGTTATTATATTACTTTATTATTTAACTATAAAAAAACTTTTTTTCTTTCAAAATTACAGGTATACCCCGATGCACCCTACACGCGATATACGCAATTTCGTTATACGTGATTTTCTAAATTTGACAGTTTTTTAGTAAATTGTACTGATTTGACACATTTCATGTCAAAAGCCAAATAAATTCGCTTTTCGTTAAATTAAATAAAAAATTATTTTAAAAGGTATAAAATTTTAATTATCAGTTGAAATCAAATAACTAATTTACTGACTAAAACCTACTATTTCAAGCAAAATTTATACGAAAATTAGCTATAATTTTACTGAAAACTTAGAAGTTTGCCTTATGCTAATATTCGAGATATTCCGCATTAATAGCGTTTATCGTAAATGAGAAATATATGTATATATTTCTTATTTTTGGTAATATTTATTGCAATAATTATTTATTGTTTAAATCCTTTTAATTATTTTTGTTATATCTTTATAAAACTTTTTTTTATTAATATTTTGTTATATTTTTGTTAGTTATATTTTTATTTTGAAATTTTTTACAATAATTAAAAAAATGTCAGTAAAGAAAAGATGTAAAGACCTTACTAATTAAAAAATAATACATTTTATGTACCATACTATGCTTTAAAACAAGCCTAAATTCTTATTTTCTATCAATTTCTTCCGCTGTTGTACAACTTTGCACAAGCACTGTACCCATTCTAGAACAGAAAAGCCGCCCTTCTTAGCTGCCTGTCTGTAAGAACAGCGAGCAAAACGGAAGGAAGGTTGCATATTGTTTTATCTCAATGCATCCTAGCTGTACCGGACACAATCCCGCACGAGCCTCCCGGCCTCCCACCGCACCCCTTTGCCGGATGCTGCTGCAAACCCCACCAGCTAAAACCGATTGTCTGTCCGTACACTATCGCACACAATCAGAACAAGGGGAACCCAGCCCGGCGGCGCACACATTCACATCGCGCACGTAGCGTTTATGTGCGAACGCGCGCTGCCGCCTGACTAGTGAGCTAGTCGCGTGTGCTAGAAGCTTTCGCGGCTAGAAGCACAGCAGAACGGTGGTGCAGTATATATACGAGCCCGTTTCTAATGAAAGCTCATTGCATCTGTTGTCCCTGCGGTGTTCACTGTGTTTTTCGAAGGCGCACGCGAAATTCCACTAAAAATATACGTGCATTTGCCAGAGTGGCAGTTACACGAGTCCTGGTGTTCTTAGTGCTGTAGTCGCGTGTGCGAACGTAAAACGGTTCCGCGATTCTTTCAAAAACTTAAAGTGTGAAACAGTTGGGCTTCGGGTGCCCCGCCAAGTGTCATACAGCAAATTCTGTTCGAGCTAACCGGCCCCATCATCCGGCGACGGCGAACAGATTGGCAAATCTGGAAGATTGTGTGCAGAAACAAAAAATTCATAAGCAAAACACGTGTGCAGTTTGTTCGTTCGTGACCCTGTGGCATGTGTACGTAATCGGGATGGGTGCGACGATTTTTGCGAAATTGGTTTGCTGTTGTTGTATATTCCGTTTAGTGTTTCTAAAGTGCGACCCGCTATTACGGTTATTACCGTCGTTAGATGACACTATGATGTTCTATTATTTTACTTTTCTTTGCATATTAATGAGCTCAATCGCAAGAAAACACGTGAGCTTGAACGTCGTTCGAATACGGGCGTGTTCCTCTCTTACAAACAGGTGTAACAGTGCACCCATTGTAATTTCCTGCCCTAACAATACCTTCTCGCATTTAAATAGCACCGAGCTTAGTGGGCAACGTTTGCACTTAGAATACGATTCGGGACGGTTACACTTCGATGCATTGATTTTACGATGTAACTGCATGTGCGCAAATTGTTATGCATCGCTGCTCCATCGGATAAGCAGTCGATTAAAGATCTAATAAAAAAACACATAGTACAGCGGACTATTCGATATATTCGACTCTATTGAAATACAGTGAGATAAGAATTTGGCAGTGTGCATTTTAAATATATTATATTTCGTTAGGAATTGATAAAATGAAGGATTTATTTTACATGCTTTCAGTGTATCATCAAATCGTTTTAGTAATTGATCTAACCGAATGTGTTAGTTAATTCCACATTCGATTTATTATGTGCTCGTTGCTAAAACGCAAAATTAATTTACAAAATTGTTCAACAAATAATGTTTGTTTCGAAAATGATTTATTGTAGATGCTGCAAAATTAGTTTTCATTTCATTTCATTTTTTTTTTTTGTTAATTTTGTAATCATTTTACTAAAATGACAAAACAAAAACAAAGCGACAAAAACAGAAGTCTTTTTCAATAAAATACACATTTTTGGTTTTCATTGAGATAAAAATTAAACATTTTTAGGAATTTTCATTTTTTTTGTATACATCCATAAACAAAAGGTTGGGGTTTATGACCATAGATAGTTTGAACATTTGTATTGTATGGGTCATCTAGAGTGCATGCGTTGTATTGGATCTACGACTAGTCTTGGGCAATTTGGTACATCTTCATGAACGTTAACTTACTACTTATAGGATTTTCCAAGTCACTTTCAAATGTGCACATTCACCGCATCCAAGATGTTTTTCAACAGCTGTCAGATCGTGTATTTGGTTCAAAATGAAATTGCAGATTAAACACATAATTTTCAACACATAACAAAGAACTGTCAAACTCAATCCAGCTTTAGTCGTAATGAAAATCATGCAGAAGAAATTAAAAATTATTGTGATGGAAATGAAATAACTAATGGAGGTGGATTAATATGTTGCACGCAGTAACAATGTTTAGATTTGAAAGTGACTTGGAAACCCCTGTATTTCATTTAGATGTAAAACTCACTATAGGACGTTCTTTATTTCGACGGATAGGACGTGCTTTTTGTGAACGTCGTGGTCATGCGATTCACGTTCATATTTGTATTGGAGGAAATACACAAACTGACTTACTAGGACGTTCTATATTTCGACGGATATAGACGGATGGGACTTTTTATGAATAACTCAGTTCATTATGATTTTTAAATAATTGATTTACGTTATTAGATGAAGCCGACGGACGTTCTTTCTTTTGAATGAACTTAACGAACCGTATAGCTGTGATTCTTTAGGCACACCTCTAGTCTAAAATCGATGTGAACGATTTAGGATTTATTTACCTTTTAAAAAAATTGTTTGAAAGCAACTCCATTTTGAAAACCATGTTGTTGTTTGAAAAGCATTTTTAATTCATCCCTCACGATCAATTACGTTACGTTACATTATTTTCGTTATTAATTTTTTTTCCTGGGCCACTCATTTGTTACTAATTTTCTAAATTTCATTAACTTATGTTTTTCGTTTTTCCTTTCTTTGTTTTGTTTGCTTCATTTTATTACAGGTAAATTCGTTCATTTAGAATAAACATCTACACCACCTGACCCGTTCGATATCCTGCATGAGCATTTGAGCTTTCCGTTATAGTTTGTACCGATAATAATCACCCTCTTGAGCTGCTGTTACATACATTACATCGCATCTCTGCAGCATATTATCGCGATCCCTTTATTTGCATCAACGTCGTCCGACTGCGATCGCCATTGCACAAGCGAAATTCGAATTCGAGCCCCCCATCCCCAATTCACACATCTGCTCGCATATCTGTGCTGTAAAAATAAAAACCCTCCACAAACGCATCCAATCCCAATCACATCCGGTCAAAATGAAGGTTGAGATTCAAAATCACGTCGAGCATCTACCATCGGCGCTCAACGGCATGACCGTTTCATCCACCCATCATGATCCTCACATGCTGGATGAAACATGTCTGATGGCAAGTATTATTTATTATTTCACTGCAAAATCACCCGCTCTTTGCAACACCGCCGCCACAACCAACAAACACAAACCACACACAAACCAACCGTTGACGTTACAGGCAGCAACAATAACACCTTTCGACAAATGTTTGCATAGTTGGCAAAATCGTTTCACCAGCTCTTTGTGCGCTTACGGGTTACAATGCAAAACGGTGTTCATGTTCCGCGACTCGTCGGTTGCGGTGCTGCACCATTCTAGGCCGGAATGAAATTCTGTACCTCCGTACCGTCGGTTTTGTTTCCCGCATTAATTTACATCGTGTTTTTGCGTTTCCATTCCTTATTTTAGCTGTCGAATTTACTGACCAGAAGCAACCGCATGGCTTCGAAGGCACCGACCATCTGCGATGGAACGGCAAATGCGGTGGATGCGAAGCTGAGCGAGATCGACAGGGAGCTATCGATTTCGGTTATCACGGAAGAAGACACCGAATCGGTGCTGGATCTGCTGAAACGATTTTTCTTTAAGGTAAGTGTTCCATTTGCTAGAACGAAGAAAAGGCCAATTTAATGTTTGCACAATTTCAAGTGTTTAAACCACATTTAAACCACTGGTTTGTGTTTGTGTGCAAATAGAGCTTACAATTACTTTATCTCAATTGGTAAAACAAACCCTTATTGATTTTAAAAGACCGAAGTCTTTGAAAGGATTTGCATTTTTTTAACCAACAGTAGGAAAGTAAATATTGGCAACCAGTACACGGATGGGAATCGAACCACGCCCTATGTTGTGCAAGCTTCTTGTATTAGATCACGCGGTTGACTAAACCTCATACTAAGCTTACCTATAATACAAATAAGTGTATGCAGCACATATCCATACCCCTTTCCCCCTGAATGCCTAGAACTGTGCATTGGTTTAACGTATTCTAACCGCTACACTACGATGTACGCCATTTTGCTGTGGATTTGCTAATTTTCCGTTCAGATTATCTTAGGCCCAGGTAACGGGCATCACGAATCGGTCTATGACCATGAATAATGCATCATCATGGAAATCTGATGAATAAAATATGAAAAGAATTCAATTTATGCATCTTTGAGGGTATCCCTCTTCTTGGCTCCCCAATTTCGCACGGAAACAGTATCTCCACCACCTCCTCCAGTCCGTCAGCTGTAGCGTCAAGTATCAGGATATTCTTGTGGGTTTAGCATATTCGAGTGTCCTTGCCCTTAAAGGTGGCTCTGCTTTTCTTTACAGGATGAACCGCTCAACACGTACGTTCAGCTCGGCGAATGTAAGGAGCTGGAAAAGTACTGTACCAAAAGCCTGGGCGAACACTCCTCTTACAAGGCCGTCAACTCACGGGGCGAAATTGTGGGTGTAATCCTGAACGGAACCATCATGAAACCGGTAGGTGATTTATCTTCGTACAGACACTTTCGGCTTCTGGCAGGCTAACGGCAAACTACAAGTCCAATTTTGCGTCCCGCGTTTTGATTTACCTTCTTTCTTTTGCAGCAACCCGGCGATGAACCTCCGGCCAAGCTGGCTGATAATTGTGCGCATCCAAAGTTTAGGAAAATCATGGCCCTGATGGACCATGTGGACGAGCAGTTCGACATCTTCGAGCTGTACCCGGACATTGATCGATTTTTGGACTGTAAAATCATTTCGGTCGATACGAACTACCGTGGCATGGGCATTGCCGGTATGCTAACCGACCGCACGCTCGACTACGCATCCCGGAACGGCATCAAGCTGATACACGTGCTGTGCAGCAGCCACTTCTCCGCCCGCGTCATGGAGAAGATGGACTTTAACGAGGTGTACCGCTTGCCGTACGCCGACTATCTGGTGAACGGTGAGCAGGTGTTCGATCCCGAGAAGCCGCACGTAGCGCTGCGAATCCTCACCAAACGCTTAGACCAGTAGCTCAGTCAATGAACGTAAAGGGAAGTTGTTTCACCGTTTTCCAGCTCGTACACGAAAACAACAATACACAAAATCGACCTACTAGGACATCGCTGTTTGGCATGGAGTAATAGAACCGGATTTTATTCACTCAACTGCCGCAATCGCGCCATGTCAATTACTATTTAACAAAAAAGGACATACACAGACACATACAGGATCCATTCGATTCCTTTGGGGTGGGGTAACGTTAACAACAAGAAGTCATAGTTGCATAGATATGCCAACTTGTGATAATGCTTCTTTTTTAAGTGTGCTGCATTTGATCATCACGGTGGACATTAATATAAGTTGGGTGCAATCCTCTAAGGTGATGATGCGATAATTGCAACAGTGTTGCGCATAAATATATGTAATGGTAATCAGATAATAAATAATTATTTATACGTAGTACACGCACGCAGACTTGATCGTGTTGTGGTGAGTCCGAAATAGCACCTCTAGTGTTGTTGCCATGTGTGCTGTTGCTAGATGCGTGTAATTACTGTTTGCGTAAAACAGAAGCAAGAAGGTATTCATTAAAATGTATTAAAGACATCAGTAAGAAAATCCAGAAAAAAACCATTGTATTGGTTGTCTATTTTTTTTTTCTTTGAAGAATTGGGAAGAATCGCAAAACGACGTGTAGATATGCAATTCTCAATGGAGCATGTCGACGCGTGTCCGTAAAATATTAGGTGAATGGACACAGTTTTCGGCGCGACCGACCCGGAGCCGTTTTGTTTTATGGTTGAGATGCGTTTATGAACGTTTGCATTGATTAAATTTGTGCTAGCGAAAACAACTTGAATGAATTTCAGCACCGAATTTATTGTTCATATTTAATTTGCTGTATCTTTTTTTCGCAATTCGTACAACAGCTACGGAGCGTTCTTTCAAAATGTGCAAATAAAATGGGTTTAAAAATTATCAGTCAGTGCGTTTCATTCCATAATGCAGGCTTCAATGTTGCGAAATTCTAGCTTTTCTGACATGTTTTAACAAGGTCCAGTTTAAATAGTTAACAAAAAATATCAGTTCAGTGTTTACATTATTAGATTTTTTTATTGAAAAAAAATCCAAATAATTGGACGAGAAAAAAGAAGCTGACGACGCAAAAATTTTCACGCCTATACACAACACAGATGACTGCATGTTGCTGCACGACTCTCTCAATACCTTTATGCACGTGTTGCAAACGCAACGACCTCACTATCTGCATTAAGAAATGCTTCTGTTTGTCATTTTTTCGATGCAGAAGCTCACAACCCAATTCGAAGACGGTGCCGCGGTTAATCGATGGAATTATTCTACAGATCTGAACATTCTTTTAAACTCAAATTTGAATTTTAAACAGCACATCGATTACGTTGTAGCCAGAGGAAACCAACGACTTGGCCTGGCTATTCGTAAAACTAAAGAATTTCTCGATCCTATGTGCATTAACACTGTCCACAGTAATATCGTTCGCTCGGTCTTGAAATATTCGTCTGGGGCCCAACTACAGCATCTTCAATTGCTCGACTCGAGGTGATTCAACGAAAGCTCCCCAGCGATATGCCCTACGCCTGCATCCCTGGCAGGATCGCAATAATCTTCCTTCGTATGCTGCGCAGTGCCGTATTCTAGCCCTTGCGTCTCTTTCGGTTAGAAGACGCAATGCACAGTGCTCTTTTATCGCTGGCCTGCTAAATGGATCTATCGAGCCATAGCATCGATATCTTCTCATCATTCCAACCACTTAGGTCTAGAAACAGTACGGGTTGTTCAGCCCCGCTGCAGCGCACGTTGGTCTGACCCTATGCTCCCCATGTCGGCTGATTTCAACACGGTTTCGGATTATTTTGATTTTAATATTGATTTCAATAATATATATAATAACCCAGTGCTTCAAAGAACGTCTTGGGCTTCTGCCGTTGCAGCAGTGAACTGTGATAAAAGGCTTAATTTTGCTGTGTAATTTTGTACTAAAACGCATCTTAATTAGGCTGTATGACCCGATGAATATTACCAAACAAATAATATTAATCTTCTTCTTCTTTTGTCTGTGACTTAACTATTGACTATTACCCATAACAGACTGAGTCCTACGTATGGAGGCACGGTCTATTAGGGGCTTGAACCCATGATAGGCATGTTGTTGTAAGTCGTGCGAGTTGACGATTGTATCATCAGACCGGCCCGAACTAATTGGTTTTTATTAACACATTTTATAACTTTTGAACACTATGAAGTAAATAGTAACATAGATTCAGATTGAAAACAGTAAGAAGATTTTAAAATTTTGCTTGTTTTTTATATGTTTCTGGGAATTATTTTTTCCACATGTTTTTAAAATTCATATGAACTTACCAAATTATTTCAGACTTCAAACAATTTTAAATCGTCATTCAGTACTTTTTTACATACTTTTTTTGCTTTTTGTAGAGTAGTTTTTGAAAAATATATAACATTTTGTATGTTTTTCAGATTCAGTTTTGCTGATAGAACAACCCATCTATATTGTTCAGGAAATAAAAAATATAAAGAAAATAAAAAGCTATATATATATATTCTTAACTGTCGAACAAAATGGTTTAGTGCTGAATCATGTTTAGGTCTGTTTAATTTATTCAGAATTATTTCTTAAAGGACGATGATTACACATGTAATTTATAATATAATGTAATGTAACCGTTTGTTAAGACATGAGTTTTTTTTCAACTTCAAATAATTATACTGTTACAACAGCGATGTTATATAATTATTTGTGTATGTAAACTTAAATACATAAAAAGATAAAGAGAGTCGCGTTCCAATTTCTTTGCGAAAAGAATTAAGACTCATGTCCGTAGGTGTTATTTAAGTTTAAATATGAAAACGTTTTACTCTCCGCGTTAAGGACACACACACAAATGTTAACCGTAGAGACAAAGGTAATGAAAAAATATATTTTCATTTACGAAAAGGAAATATATTTCGTTAAATACATGATATAAGATACATAAATATTAAAAAAAAACATCTATTCTGTGAAAAGATCGTTAAAGTTTAAAAATGATGGATCAAAATATAGTAGGATATACGTATTCACTTTCTTGAAACCGATTCACGATGTCATCTGCCGATACGTTATCGATCGAGCAGAGAACAATGTTATTTAATCTTAATGTTTACAATTATTTACTTACTTATTTAGTGTTTTGCGGTGGCGGTCTACTGCTGATGTATTCAGAATCGGGTTCCCATGGTATAGTCCAGTGTTCTTAAAGCAGTTCTGTTCGTGGATCAGCGTTGACGGCCATTTTGACTTTAGCCTTTAGTTAAAGAGTGAACATTTAACTGTCCTTTTGATGGTAAAATACTAACTAAATATATCAAATACCTGCATCATGCCAATATAAAATCTTGACGTTATGATGTTTTGATTTAAGGTCTACAAAGGAGGATGCCGGAATCATGACCCTCCAAGAAGGTGTTCGACAGCGATCTTCAGTTCGGCATAAGCCACAGGGGAGCACAGCGGTGGATCAGGTGAAGCGAGGCCTGACGGAGATCGGGTGTCTGCATGGATGGGAGGCTGCAGTCAGGGACCATGTCATATCGACGTGCTCTATCGTGAGCAGGCCAACAAGAGAGAGAAAGTCATCGTCGGCCGCATTTACCACGTGGATATTCATGTCTGAAAGAGTCCATAAAATCACTTAAACCTTCAAAGTAATAATATTATTCGACATTTATGAATTTAGCTAATGATTTTTATTCCCGAGAGAAGTAAACAATTTAATAAATGCAAATGTAAGTCTGAATAATGTGTTACATTACTCTAGATTGGTTTTTAACTGCTCTTTAAATTCAGTTATAAATATTTATGACCTAACTTGTTTATACTGAAAGCTCTTCGTGGAATGTTATTTTATTTAAAAAATTTAATGTACTCAAATCGAGTCTAATATGGAGAAAAAACAATAATCTTTTTCATTTCATTTTCTCGTTATCATTTATAAGAAAAGCCACTACTTGGTAGCTTCTTTTATCCGCCAGCTCGATCATCTCATTGAAAATTGACTAACAGCTCTTTTCTCAGCAAATGTTTGGATATTTCGAAACAACGACTATTTTCATAGCTATCTAATACACCACTGCTATATTTTATTATTTACAAATATATTTTTACATTTTGTAAATCATTGTAACAAAACTCTATTTACACATTTCTACCACATTCCTTCCTTGTTCAGCTTTGCTTTCATGCGCTCTATCTGTGCTTTGTTTCCGTATTTTTCCGCCTCCTCGCGAACCTCAGCATGGGTGATCGCATTCTGCCTTGAGTATTCATCTAGCTGATCTCGTTGAAAAGTGAACGATTTGCTGCAGCAAAAAAAAAACATGTTACATTCCCATATTGCATCCCACATGAAATATAACGAATTACTTGATTGCAACAGCCTGCAGTACGATGCCGACCAGCATGAAAATTCCGCAGCATAACACAATTGTCCAATTGCTGACCTTTTTCACCCCCTTTATTCCGTAGTAGGGCTGTTCCTCATTGCTATAATGCATCGTATTCGCAGCCCATGGTCTATAAGTAGAATTTGTTAAGAGATTTACGTAGCTCAAGGTAGAGAACAATGACGACGCAAGTTTCAATACCTATGGAACACCTGATTACCGGGATTCTTGCTAAGCGATAGTTCGTAATCATAAGCTGCTCTGCTTTCCGGTTTGCTGAGAACTTTGTACGCTTCCAGAAGCTCAACAAACGATTTTTTGTCATATTTTGCCTGGTTGCTTACATTCGCATCAGGATGTAGCTGTAACGCGAAAAGGAAAATTGAAACAGCAACGAGTGAATTTTCTCCAAATAAACAACACTTCCTTTCGACTTCATACTTCTTTCGAAAGTTGAATGAAAGCTGTTCGAACGTCCCTCGCTGAACAGTTCGGTTGTAGCTTTAACACATTGTAGTGCGTTCGATGTGTATACCTGCAATGTTAAATGTGGAGCATGTAAATTCGGCTATACGTTTTCTTTTTTTAAGCTATGCCAACGGTAATTTACCTCACTTGTGCCTGCAAAACTTTGTAAACTGCATTGCTATGGGAAACTTTGAACATCGCTTTTCACTGTTACGTCGAATTGTGCAAGATTCGGCTCAGAATCTGAGGTAGTTGTTTAGTTTCAAAGCTTCGACAGTTCAAAGTCGGCGATAGAACATAGGGTGTAAGTACCAGATTCTACCAGCCAGGCGCTTCTATTTATCTAATATTCGTTCCGGTTGATTGCGTTGATTTTGGTTTGGTTCGGTGCGGTATTTATTTTTATTTTACAGCTTTTGCTTTGTTGTTGTCATCTGTCATTCTCACAACAGGTCCATCTCCTCAAAGGCCAGAGGTGACCAACTTGGCAGCGCATGGAATTATGCCCATGCCGTGGGATTGCATATTATTTTTGCTTTTCTTTTTATCTTGCCATGAAATACTATTTTTTGTCATTTGGATTTATCCATTGTCCAAGCTGAATCCATATTTAAAACTTCCTTTGTCCTGTTTGCTCACCCAGACATCAATTTGAAACGAAAATTCACGTGTTGTAAAACTGTTAGACACTAGGGTAACTGTACCAGTTTTCGGCACGCTAGTGCAGCAGTTTCACAAAAACTGCTCACAAATAAACATTTTTTATTATTTTTCATGAAAGTGATGTTATTCTGGTTGATAAACTATCATAATATGTTACACTATTTTTTATTTGCCGATTCAAAGCCCTTTTTCATAAATATTCGTAAAAATGCAAACATTGCTTTTGCTCCTATTTTCGGCAGTTTGTTCCTATTTTCGGCAGGTTGTGTTCCTATTTTCGGCAGCGCGAATACGGGTCAGAAAATGTTATTTTCTATGTAAATATGTACAAAAAAAATGTTTAAAGCAATTTTACACTCTTACTTTCCTAGTACTGATGTTAAAAAGCTCTTTAATTAATAATTTTATGTTGCATATTTTGGCCCGTTTTGACAGCCATTTTCATGCGACGTTTAAACAGAGCAGCCATTGACAGTTTGATGGTTATAGCGTACGGTGCGAATTGGCTTACAAATATTTATTTTTCTCTTAAGTTAGTGCATTGTTTGCCGTAAAATTGGTGATATTTGGTCAAGAAAGGTCATATTATGTGTCGATATACGCATTGTAGTGTTCTGATCAAGTTTAAAAGGAATATTCAGCCAAATCCAAGGTGTGTTATTGTTCCGAGTTTCGGCAGGAGCCCACAACATTGAGCTGTCAAAAATGAACATTTACTGTGTACCAAGGTGTGTTTATTTAGAAGGTGAATTATTAGCGCGTTTGCCGGGCGCCATCGTTGAGTATTGTTATGTCAAATCGCATACAATTTTCTATACCCCCCTCCAGCCCTTCCGAATTTTAATACCGGAGTAGCAGTATTGTTATGTCAAGTCGTGAAATGTCAATTTGCTCTGAAGCACTTCACCTCCTAATATCCATACACCTTGCTGTGTACCTATTTTCGGCAGCATTTAAAGTGAAAAATAACCTGTTTATCGTGATTTTAAAATTCCGAACAAGTTAGAATAAATTAAATAAGCATAAAATCTTTAATATACACCACTTTTTCATTGTTTTACTGTTCTGATTCTCTTAATCACAAAACCTGCAGAACCATTGGCTGACAGCAAAGCTCCCAAGCGCCACAGATTAAGCTTAAACGACTGGAAAATTGAATATCCATAGAAAAAAAATGAAAGCTCCACAGCTTCATTGGTTTGATCAATAGATGGCGTATTACAACTCATCATTATATTGCTATCCTTTTCTTGCAATGTGTTTCGACAAGTTGCATTTTATTATGACCTATATAGCCTTCTAACTTTCTGAGCAAAAATCTATATAAATGGTCGTATGGTTAGATACGTGGGTATCAACACCAATGACCATTGCTCAAATCTCACTTGCTTCAGTGCTGGTGGTTTCCGTTGGAGTTTAGTATTTAAACAATCGTATCGCCGTTCTAGTTCTAGCGATGCATAACTTCAATGCGAAACCATACAACAGTACAGAGGAAATGAGAAAGCTCTCCTCCAAGCGATGAAGCTCAACTGGTTGGGGTATCCCACCAACAGATAGCGCCACCAGCTTTTTTGCTATTTTTAGAATGCATGAGTCGTTTGGCGTCTGCTAAACGAAGTCTTTCTATATTCCGTTTAGGTAGAGAACTTGAGTCGTTTAGAAGCCGTTTAGTGGTCGTTTAGTGGTTTTGTGGCACTTGGACTGCCGAAAAAAAGCACAATTTATTTGATATTTTGAAAAATACGTAATGAAATGGTGTGAAACTTCGTATGTGAATATCAAATAATTACACTTTCACTACAAAATTGTGTTTTGTGAAATTTTTTACCACATTTGTGCAGAATTTCACGTTTTTAGCTACCCTGCCGAAAATAGGTACACTGCCGAAAACTGGTACAGTTACCCTACCCAAATAACCAAATCGTCCGTAACCCACTGTAAAACCACTTCAAACCTACGTGGATTTGTGGTGGTCGATTCAGTCGTCAACCCACTAAATTTTAGAACAATCGGAGCTGCCAGTTCCGACCCGATGTATTTATCTTGCCCACTCTTATCCCACCTTTTCCAAAAATGCTTTGAGGAAAAGTTTGGTAAAGGGTTGGCTAAGGTCAATATGCTGGACAGGATTTTAACTCCTCGGTTGATTAAATTTATTCACTAACATCACTGCACTTCAACTTCAGCAATATTATTAGTCTATAAACTATGCACTGACCAGCGAAATGGCAGAGTTCATTCGCAAGTAAACAAACACACATATACACATATTACAAATGATTGTTTTTCAATAAACCAACTTAAACACACATGTTTGATTGCTTCCTTTGCACAATTAAATAACATTTTAACACAGGTGAAACATGTTGAGCAAATAAATTGCCCGTGCATAAAAATCTGACTTCAACAACATTGTAGTGGCTGCTTCTGTGGCCGTGTGGCGTAACCCACCAAACTGATAGTTTTTTAGCTTTGTTTGATGGAACTAGATTTTTAGTACAAGAAATTGGTGGCGTTTTCGGTATCTTGGTTATATGGGTATTTTCCCAAACCATGCCAACCAACCACTGTTCGAACCAATCCTATGAAATGATCGAAAACCCCTGCATTATCTTTTTTTTTTGTTGAACTGTCATCATCCTTCGGCATTCGGCGAGCGATGTCAAAATTTTCACGATGAAAACAAATAGGCAGCATTTCGGTTTTACTCAGCAAAAATAATATTTTATCTGCCTGTGATCCATTTTTAGAAAATAAAACCAAATTTCTTGGCATACTTCGCAACCTGGTAAAAAGAAATCATGCGTTTGCAGAATAAGCATTATTTAGTTTAACTCTACAAGCGTGGAGTAGAAGTTTGCGGGTTCAGTTTTGTTTAACCCAGTGTTGGTGTTCTATTTATTATTTTTACCAGCGTGCCAGAATTGCGAAATTATAGACGTAGTGTAATAAATCTTAACGGTCTGTAATCCGCGTAGAAAAGATAGATATGAATAATTATATCAAATTCATGGAGGTCTTAGGGAATGTTAAGGTAACCCTTCATCATCATGTATTGCGAATGTATCACGATGATTGACGAATGAGATTAACATACTTTTTTTATTTTGCAGCATTTAAAACGGACCGGATGGGTCTTGAGAAAGGTTAAAGACTGCGAAACCGTATCGGGTCACATGTACCGAATGGCGATGATGTCATTTTTTCTAGAAGATAGTCACGGTTTGGACAGGATCCGAGTAATGGAAATGTGTAAGCAAACGTTATGCTTGCAATTAAACATTCCAATCATTTTATTGTAATTTACTTTTCTTTCTCCGTTCGTTAAGCCCTCGTGCACGATCTGGCGGAAGGAATCGTAGGCGATATAACACCGTACTGCGGTGTTTCGCGCGAGGAAAAATTGCTGAAAGAATTTTCCGCCATGACAGAGATAGCCAGTTTACTTGGCCCTAACAAGGATAAGATGTTGGCACTGTTCAACGTAAGTAAAGCCGAATATGTACATTGAGAACTTGTTCCAACTACTCGCATAACGATAACTATTGACTATTGTCAGGAATACGAGGAAGGCAAGACACCAGAGGCAAAGTTCGTGAAAGATCTCGACCGGCTCGACATGGTGATGCAGGCATACGAATACGAGAAACGGGACAGTTGTCCACAAAAACTGCAAGAGTTTTTTGATTCGACGGAAAATAAATTTTCCCATCCCTTAGTTGTTGACATCGTGAACGCGATCAAGGAACAGCGCGCAAAAGCTGCTTCAACGGTTGTAGACAATCCAAATCGTTAAGTGAAGGAGCCGAAGATAGTAGTCATGAAATAAATGAAATTGACTGAAGAAACTGTTGTATGGTCATACGTCATACAATATTTGGTCATCGTGTAACGTCGAACGATCACCTGGAAATATCGCTTTTGTGTGTAATGATTGTAAGAAATAATAGAGAAAACAATATTACTCCAAATTTAGATTCGGGTTCATAAAAATGATACATATTTTGCGAATTTCAGTGGTAAAGAGCACTACAAATTAATTTGTTTTAAAATGTAACTCCCAAATTAAAGCATTTCTATTTTGAAACAAATTCCTTCCACGAAATGTCAAACTCCTTGACCACCAGTCTATTCATGTTCACACAGTTTGCAAGACGGAGAAACGTTCAGCGGCGAAGCGTCGGGCTTTTGATTGCTGATTTACATTCCGAAACAAATAGCTGCAACTTGTGAAAAAGATTGAAAACTGCAGTAAAAGAGCAAGGGCATCGTTTCGATCTCTATCGTGCTGTCGTGTTTAGTGTGTTTCGGCAGAAAGGTACGTTAACAGCTAGTAAAACGGACTAAGCTTCAGCCGATCGGTTCGACCGAGAATGTACTGTGCCCCGTACCGTTCCGCATGGGAGCTTTGTGTGAGATAAGATGTGTCGCCAACAAAAAAAATGCATGAAATCATAAGCGCGATAGGATGAAACGTAAAAAGTGTCCGTTTGCTGATTAGATTATGCCAGATAAGCAGACCTTTGCATACATTCTCGTGGTTGCAGCTTCGTCGAACGCACATGCTTACGGGCCGGTGAAAGCGGGTGTCGCGAAGGGGAAGCCGGTGTGGATTTTTTTTTTCGTGGTGTGCAGCGTCTGTCACGTTTTCCGACAAATGTCAGTTGTCGGATGGCAAATGACAGTGCGGAAGCGCCCATGACAGCTTGGTGTTGGTGTTGGAAATCATCGTCCGTGCAAAGTGAAAAAGAAAAGGTTTTTGGTTTTGTTCTTTCTCAGCTGAACGGCTGAAAGTGTGAAAATCGTACAAATCGTTTTGCTAGCCTGACGCATTGCTGCAGCGTAAAGTATTTGATCGTAGGTGTCTTTACGCCGGAGCAACGCTTCACCGACCCGTCCGTCGCGGCCTAATTAGTGACCGAATCATCCATCGATTCGCGATACGATCGTATTTATTTTTTACCTCTTCCTGCACCCGTAACCTATCTTGTGCGTTGCTCTTCGGGCTCAGTTTGTCGTGGTCCATAGCCTTTTTCGGCGTAGTGAAGCTCCATCCATCGATAGATAAGAGGAGTGTGATTCGGTTTGAGGTAGTATCGCGGTACAGGCGACTACGAAGAGGATAAGAAAACGGAGCACTCCGGATCCGGCCATCGGAAGTTGTCGTGGATGTTCTTGCGTATCATTTTTCGTGTAAATACTGCACTCCAGTGTGCGTCGCCAGCAAGATGTACTGCTGCTGGGATAAAAAGCTTTTCTCGCAGAATGCACTTCCCTATCATCGTTTCGAAAGACGGCAACACAACAGATTCTAGTCTAGCGTCCGCTACTGATTGTTTCTGTTGTGTCCGTTCATGTCCATTATGCGCGTGTTGTCATATTCGCCTTTCGTGCACTTTCCATATCATTGCCCTGTATTGTTGCCGCTCACCTTCACTGCATGCGCATTGCACTGCAACTCTTGGGCATACTAGATGGTCACGGTGACCTTAAAGAACGGTATAGGGTTGCTGAAAAAATCATACTTTTAGTGTTTTCGGCTATTGCTCGTGGGACGCTTTGCTTAATTGGCTGGTGTGTCATCTGACGTTGTGTGTAAAAAGCGAGTATTTTTGCTCGGTGCAAAAATACTGTCGTCATCGAGAAAAGTGCCGAGAAAAGCTGCTCCCCATAACCTAGAAAGTGTAGCATTGTTTAGCTGTTGTTTTGGAACGGCGGCCCGAATGGATGAAAAGTCGTATGACTATAATATTCCGATCGTTCCGACTGTTGCTTGCTCTTTGTATTCGTGTTGAGCTTGTTTGTTTGTTGCTAGTTCATTCTCCAACGACTTACTAATCTTATCAAACACAAACACAATCAAGCCATTTCATCGGAGCTCTTGCTGCAATGTTTTACTCACGTTTGTGCTAGCGAGATCACTACCTCAGCATTGATTTACCATAGCAACAAAACAGTAGAACACCGGCAATAATAACTTCTGCTAATAATTCTCCTACTTCGTACATTATCAATGAATTATGTAAATGTAACGCTCTAGTAAAGTGCGGCATTAGCGGATGTGCTGATTATTGTTCGACTTTTTCAGCTTTTAACTGTAAGTAATGTTTAATTAATTCTTCTAGTGCTGTAACGATAAAGACATGAGTGCATTGA